>NC_056750.1:19702340-19939840 GCF_019279795.1 Protopterus annectens
GAATCTCTTTACATAATCTAAAGTGGGGCAAACATCCAACCTAGATGACCTAAAATCTGCATTACTACCTCTACATATAGCCATTCAAAACTTTTCAAACCTACATTTAGGGTTTGGAAACACATTAACTCAAGTACCTTCCTGACTAGAAAAAATGGAAGCTGAAGTGTCCAAAAATAAAATAAAAATAGACCAGATTCAAAAAGAAAATGAAACCAATGCCAAGAAGATCCATGAGATGCAAGAGAAAATCATTGATTTGGAGGCAAGAAGTAGGAGAAACAATACACTAATTCAAGGTCTCAGAAAAATAGGAACAAGTACAACTAATAGAAACAGTAAAAAAGTTGTAGGCTGCCTTTTAGAGAACAATTCAGAAGCTGGTGAGGAGTTGATCGAAAGATTTCAGCAAGCTCTTCACGAAACACAAAACTTGCATAAACCAAGACAAATTTATGCTATGTTTCTTAGTTTCTTAACCATCGAGATGTTTATAAAAGTCTAATGGCAGCAAAGAAAAAACAATTATTTCATGGAATGGAAGCAAAGTATCATTTGTGCAGGACTTACCTCTTCCAAATAAAACAGCAAATATAACAATTTCTCCATTCTGTGCTTATTTAATAGCAAAAAAAAAAAAATCAAGTTCCAGATTAGGTATCTGAGTACATTAATCTTCCAACATAAGGATGTTAACCACCTGATTGAACTGACAAAAGAAACAAAAGCACTGTTTATGAAAGTCTTCAACAAATTGCCAGATGTTATAACCTGAAAAAAAACTCTTCCCGGAAGAATTGTTAAGAAATGGTGCAATGGGACACATTTAAAATAAATAAATAAGAAACAAAAGTACAGATGGGACATTATTTATTTTTTTACTTCTTACCTATTGTTAATCACTTTTTTTTAACTATTGTTAATCACTTTTTTTTTAACTATTGTTAATCACTTTTTAAGCTACTGTTAATCATTTTTCTAAACTATTGTTAACTCATTTTTACTAAACTACTTTGTAATTTTGTGGAGCTTTCCTCCCCAGGACTCCACTGAAAATGGACACCTGTTGTCCAGTTGGACTATCCAGGCAAACAGCTGTTAAATAAATAAATAAATTTTCCCCTAAATGAAGGAGGAGAACCTAAAAAATGGGATGAAGGATATGGTACATTAAATATTAAAGGGACCAGTTGCTTACAGGGACATTTTGGTAAGTAACACTCCAATCTCTTCCTTTTCCTTCTCCTTTGAGACGGACTATTAGTAGCTAAAGAGGCTAAATACATGGTTGAGTAACCTGATAGCACAAGAAAAAGTAATGTTTCCTGTTTCAACTGACTTTGGTTGAAATCAGAAACTACAGTTTTCGAAACAATAATCAAATCCAGAAGATTAAAAAGAATTATTGGATAAGAAGTATAAAGTACGAAGTGTGGCAAATGAGAAATTTTTCTTGTTCATGAAAATGTAACAGTTATGGACCAATTACAGAGTTTTGACCCTGTACAGATTACTGCTTCAGACTGGTAAATGATATAGGTGCTTAATTTCTGTAAGGGAACACAAACTTTGAAGGAACAAATTATTCTGTTGGTAAAATCACTCAGATGATAAAAAAAATATATAGTAAAAATTTGGAAGGTAAAAATGTACATTGGTATGTGAGGTACTTCTTCTTTTTCTTTTGGCTGTTCCCATTAGGGGTCACCACAGTGGATCATCTGTTTCCATTTCTTCCTGTCCTCTGCATTGTGCTCTGTCACACCAACCACCTGCATGTCCTCTCTCACCACATCTATAAACCTTATCTTAGGCCTTCCTCTTTTCCTGTTACCTGGCAGCTTCATTCTTAGCATCCTTTTCCCAATATACCCAGCATCCCTCCTCAGCACATGTCCAAACCAACGCAATCTTGCCTGTTTGGCTTTGTCTCCAAACTGTCCAACCTGGGCTGACCCTCTAATATACTTATTCCTAATCCTGTCTACCCTTGTTACACCCAGTGCAAATCTTAACATCTTTAACTCTGCCACATCCAGCTTTGACTTCTGCCTTTTTGTCAATGCCACTGTCTCCAACCCATATAACATAGCTAGTCTCACTAGCCTCTTTTAGACCTTCCCTTTCACTCTTACTGGTACTTGTCTGTCACAAATCACTCCTGACACTCTTTTCCACCCATCTATCCTGCCTGTACTCTCTTCTTCACCTCTTTTCCACACTCACCGTTACTCTGAACTATTGACCCCAAGTATTTAAACTCACCCACCTTCACCAGCTCTACTCCCTGCATCCTCACCATTCCTCTGTCCTCTCTCTCATTCACACACATATATTCTGTCTTAGTCCTGTTGACCTTCATTCCTCTCCTCTCTAGAGCATATATCCACATCTCCAGGGTCTCTTCAACCTGTTCTCTACTCTCACTACATATCACATCATCTGCAAACATCATAGTCCACTGGGACTCCGGTCTGATCCTGTCTGTCAACCTGTCCATCACCACTGCAAATAAGAAAGGGCTCAGAGCTGATCCTTGATGTAATCCCGCCTCCACCTTAAATGCATCTGTCACTCCCACTGCAGATCTCACCACTGTCACACTACCCTCGTACATATCCTGTACCACACTTACATACTTCTCTGCCACTCCCGACTTCCTCATACAATACCACAACTCCTCTCTAGGCACCCTGCCATATGCTTTCTCTAAGTCAACAAAGACACAATGCAACTCCTTCTGACCTTCTCTGTACATCTCCATTAACACTGACAGAGCAAACATCGCATCTGTAGTGCTCTTTCCTGGCATGAAACCATACTGCTGATCACTAATCATCACCTCCCTTCTTAACCTAGCTTCTACTACTCTTTCTCATAATTTCATGCTGTGACTGATCAGTTTTATCCCTCTGTAGTTACTACAGCTCTGCACATCACCCTTATTCTTAAAAATCGGTACCAAAACACTTTTTCGCCACTCCTCAGGCATCCTCTCACTTTCCAAGATTTCATTGAACAATCTGGTTAAAAATTCCACTGCCATTTCTCCTAAACACCTCCAAGCTTCCACTGGTATGTCATCTGGACCAACAGCCTTTCCATTCTTCATCCTCTTCATAGCTATCCTTACTTCCTCCTTGCTAATCCACTGCACTTCATGATTCACTATCCCCACATCATCCAACCTTCTCTCCCTCTCATTCTCTTCATTCATCAGCCCCTCAAAGTACTTTCCATCTACTCAACACACTCTCCTCGCTTGTGAGTACATTTCCCTCATTATCCTTTATCACCCTTACCTGCTGCACATCTTTCCTAGCTCGGTCCCTCTGTCTAGCCAATCGGTACAGGTCCTTTTCTCCCTCCTTAGTGTCCAACCTTTCATACAACTCTTCATATGCCTTATCCTTAGCTTTTGCCACCTCTCTCTTTGCCATGCACTTCATCTCCTTATACTCCTGTCTACTTTTTTCATCTCTCTGACAATCCCACTTCTTCTTCGCCAACCTCTTTCTCTGTATCCTCTCCTGTACTTCCTCATTCCACCACAAGGTCTTCTTGTCATCCTTCCTCTGTGCAGATGTCATACCAAGCACCTTTCTAGCTGTCTCCCTTACTAGCTTTGCTGTAGTTACCCAGCTGCTTGGTAACTCTTCACTGCCACCCAATGCCTGTCTTAACTCTTGTCTGAATTCCACCTCACAATCACTCTTTTTCAGTTTCCACCATTTGATACTTGGTGCTGACCTCACACTTCTCCTCCTCTTCTTGATCACCAATGTCATTCTACAGACCACCATTCTATGCTGCCTAACTACACTTTCCCCCCGTCCCCACTTTACAGTCTCCAAACAAAGCTCCAAATTAACAAAGAAGCTGTAGGATATTTTGTCACATATAAGGAAATAAAAAGGTAAGAGCTAAATCATTCAAGTTTTCTTATAGTTGGCAAAATTATGCTCTTGCCAAATATCTAAGAAACATTAACATGGCATAAGTAACAGTCCTACAGAGAACAAAAATTGTAATAACTAGAGTACCAATAGCTTTTGTCTAAGAAGCCAGTTATACAGCTATGTCACAAGGGATTTTAAATATGACTAAAGTAAATGCCCCATAACCCTTTTAACTCCAGTAAATTCTATCGTTTGTAGTTTGTTATTGGTTTTTGTAATATAAAGGTTTTGAAAACATTATTAAATAGAGGTATAATAAAATGCTGAATTCTAACTTGCAAAAAAAGAAACATATCTCTTGGTTTTAAACTGTTAATCTCTTCCAGACATGGTAGTTTTGTGGAGAGGCACAGGGATAGAGCTGGAAGAGTTAAGTGCTACATGAATAGAGAAATACTTTTATTTATTTACCATTTGTTAACCGGGAAAGTCCAACTTGGAACAAAGCCAATTTTCAGTGTAGGCCCGGGGAGAAACACTCCAGTTGCATGTCTTTGTAACGTGGGAGGAAACCAGAGCACCCAGAGGAAACCCACATGAATGCAGGGAGGACATGGAGACTCTGCACAGAAGGCAGCCCAGCCAAGAGAATCGAACACGAGAATCTCTTGCTGTGAGGCAACAACGCTACTGCTGCATCACTGCGCCGTCCACATACTTGATCACATTATAAAAAAAATATTCATATATACACAAGGAGAAGACAACAAAGCAAATAAACATATTAAGGGAAAAACTGTAAGAAAAAGGGATGTGGATAATTGACTCATGGAATGTGAATGGGATACAAAATAAAATGAAAAGGAAATTATTTATGCACTTAGCTTTTAAATCAGATGCAAGCATTATATTTATACAAGAAACACACATGTTAAAGGAAGATTGGGTGAAGATAGGGAGAAAAAGTGGATAAAAACAACAATAGTGTCAAGTAATGAAATGAACAATAAGGGGGTTGTAATTTTAATTACAAACTCATTCAAAGAGATGATTATACTTCATGACTCAGATATAAATGGAAGATGGTGCTATTTTTTTAATTAAAAGCTATAATTTACAGAAACCACTTCTTTTCTTGAGCCTGTATAGTCCGTGTGCAAAATAACAAGATTTTACCATGGAAATTTATACCATCCTAACTTGATTTTCAAACTACTACTACATAATAGGAGGTGACTGGAATGTAGTAAATGACCCAGTAACAGAGAAAACAAGTAAAAGAAAACTTATAACACTCAAGCCTCCATAGCAATAAACAATTTAAAAACAGATTTTTAACCTATTTCACCCACATTGCTACTGGAGCAATAAAATCCACATACTACTCCCAATGTTGTAAGTTGTAGTCTAGATTAGACTTCTTTCTAATATCAGAAATATTCCTAAAGGTGGAAATAAACTATTGTACAAAACCCAGTATTTTTTGGACCATTCGATTGCAATTAAAATAAGATGGCCTAGAGATCTAAGCCTGAAAACAAGGGATATCAACTGGTCCTTAAATCCGAACTTACTACAGAAAAAGGATATTGCACAGGAAATTAACAACATATTACACAAACCTGATCATGACTTAAAGCGGACAGATATTCGCTATGATAGCCAGTGGGCAGCAAGTGAAGCAAGGCTTAGGGGAATTTGGATTAAGAAATCATACTATAAAAAGATATATAAAGAAACAAAACAAAAAGAAAAAAATATCGACATAGAAGAACCAATCCAAAAAACCCAACCTAAGTACTGGAAGAGCAGATAAATAACTTACAAACACAATTATATATAATGCATACAGAACAATTCTCTTTCACAGGAATGAAACCCTTAGCAAGGTACTCTGAATGGGCACAAATTCCCTCAAGATTACTGGTGAGGATAATGAATGCTAAAAACAGTGCCCCTACGATAACAGAAATTGAATACCAAGGAAACACATATAATACTAATCAAGAAATTAGCAAAACTTTTGAAGATTTATATAAAAAACTATATGACCCACAAAAGATAAAAAATACGGAAATAGAGAGAGGTACTTTTCTAGCAAATCTAAATTTTATAAAAGTATTACTGAACATAATATCACCTGGACAGTCAGGTTTCATGATTGGTAGGCAGATATGTGATAATACGCTAACCTTAGACACAATGATCTTGCTATCTAAACAAAATAAAAACACTATCTATGCCCTTGCTTTAGATGCATGTAAAGCCTTTGACAAAGTAAACCTACACTTTTTATTTTGCAAATATAATAACAATTTTACATGAGAGCACTTGCACAATTCTATACATTAATAAAACAAATTTAGATCCAATAAAAATTCTAAATGGGACCAGACAAGGATGTCTGCTATCTGCATACCTCTTTAACTTATATATAAAACCATTATGTTTACTCATAACTCAAAAAACTTACCATCATATTCCAGAAAGTTTTAATAATATCATTGCTCTAACAGCCTTTGCTGATGATTTTAAACTTATATTTCACATTCCCTAACACTGACTTGAACAAAATCCTAGACTCAGTTAACAGCTTCTCAAAAGTTTCAAACTATGAAATGAATCCCACAAAATCTCTAATTTTCCCTCTCAATCCATTAGGTGACACTGAATCATATTTTTCTGATTCAAAAATAAAATTAAAATACTCCGTAAAATACTTCAGGATATCGTTTGAACACAACCCAAAACTATTCATGCAGAATAATTTACTAAAGATATTGACAGACATTGAACAGAATATTGAGAGATGGAGAAAAATGAAGCTATCCTTTCTTTCAAAAGCAGCAATTATAAAACTGAATTTTCTCCCAAGGCTATTATTCCAACTCAATGCAACAAATTTAATAGTTCAGAAAAACTTCTTTAAGAAACTAAATGTAACTTTAGCTAAGTTTATCTGGTACCCTAAGTCTGTCAGAATCCATTATCAGAAGTTAATGTATCTTAAGGAAAAGGGAGGACTGGAACTACCTGACTTTAACTTATATTATGATATAATATGTTCAAACAGGATCATTCGAGTTGCTGAATATAATCCCAAGGGTAAAGAATGATATCCACTATAGATTACATTATGGTATAATTACGTAAAAAAATGGTAAAATCAATCCTAAAGCCCTTCCATTTATAAATCAGGAAAATCTAAACGATAGCAGATTTCATATCTCATTAAAACATAGAATAATTAGATTTCAAAAATGATGGAAGCATGAAAAGTAACAAATATTTATATCCTGTTACAACCAGTACATCTGAATCCAAACTTCAGATTAAATAATGAGACGATAAACTTGGACAAATATCCACTCATTACGAAATGCAGTGTTTGGGATATCTACAGACATAGGTAAAAACTTTTAGAAGACACAAGGAATGTCCTTAACCTTCTGAAAGGATACATCATAATGCTAAGACAAATTAGAGACCTGTGCACTTCAATAATAGGCGATAAAGACATAAATATGTGCAATACATTATGGAACTTACTATCTTTAAAGAAAAAATGCTATCTAACACATATAGGCTAATAGTATCACTTAGATATCAACCATCTAGTTTGTATTCAAAATACTGGGTTGAAAAACTCAAAGAAATTACTGAAATACAAAAATTTAAATCCATCAAAATAACATTAAAATTAATCCCTTTTAAGAAAGTCATGTATACTCAACTAATGATAAATAACAATGCTTACTTTACCCGTGAAATACTCAACAATTTCAACTTGGCAAACTGTCTGTGCTACTACTCACAAATAGCAGACCTATTCCCTATCTTCTGGAGCTGTAAATGTACTTATAAATTATGGTGCTCACTGAGAGTCAGACTAGAGAAGATGGGATATCACAAATCCACATTTTCATGGGAATTTGCAATTTTGCATATCACCTCTCAAAAATTACCTAACCTTAATTTGCATATTCTAATTGCCCTCTTCTCTGTAGTAAAATTGTACATGGCTCAGAACTGGTTAGATTGAACCAAAACTGTCATGGGAAGGCTTCAGTATGGCAATAAAGTATATATAAGCACATAAACTGATAAGGAATAACCAAAGTAAGCGTTCCTATTTTCTAAATACTGGAGTCTTCTCCTAGATCATCATCCTCATCATCATCATCATCAGCCTCTTTTTTTTTTTTCCATTTTTTCTACATGGGGTCAGGGTATTGTGTTAACTGTCACCAACTCTCTCAATTCAGTGCCACACTCCTGCCTTCTTCAACACTTATGCCTGACCGTTGCAGATCTACTTTCACACAATCCATCCACCTCTTTGCTGGACATCCTCGCTTCCTCTTACTCTCTGTCTCAAATCTTCCTCACCGGATTGTCTTCTGCTTATCTACACATGTGCCCAAACCATTGTAATCTGTTCTCTTTGATATTTTCTGCAATTGGAGCTACTTTGGCTTCTGCTCTTATGTCCTCATTTCTTTGTCTGTCCCACAGTGTGTATCCTACCAACCATCTCTGGTACTTCATTTCCATCACCTCTAGCTTCTTCAACTGTTCTGCCTTTACTGCCCAGGCCTCTGTACCATGCAGTAGTACTGGTCACACCACTGTCTTGTACACCTTGTTTTTCAGCTTCTTTGGCATTCTTCTGTCATAGACTACACCAGACATTCTATGCCATTTGGCTGCAGCCTCTGTGATTCTGACTTTGATCTCTTCCATTCAGACTACCCTTCTCCTCAACCACCTCTTCCAGATACTTGAAGCTGTTTACCTGTTCCACTATCTTTCCTTCTATCTCTATTCCCAGCTTCTTCTGATTTCCCCAATTTGCTGCCATTACCACCATCTTATCTGTGCTTAGTTTCATCCCATGTGCCTTCAGGTTTGTAATGCATTCTCCTATCCTTTGCTGAAGTTCTAGTTCAGAGTCTGTCTGTACTGCCACATCATCTGCATACAGCAGCTTTGTTGATCTGTCCCCTCCAACCTGCTTGCTATTGTAGTCCATCACTAGTATGAACAGCAGTGGGCTCAGAGCTGAACCCTGGTGTACACCCACTCCCACTGGGAACCCCTCTGTGAGGCCGAACACTGTTAGTACTTGAAACAATGGGTCCTTGTACATAGCCTGCACTAATTCTACCAATGTTTCTGGGACTTCGAACCACCACAGTACTGCCCAGATCAGCTTTCTTGGGACCTTGTCATATGCTTTCTCCAAGTCTGGGAATGCCCAGTTGGACTCTTTCCTCATCTTCTCAAGTATCTGTCTCAATGCAAACATCGGGTTAATTGTGTTATATCCTGATCTGAATCTGAACTATTCATCTGCCATCTTACATTCTACTACTCTGTATATCCGTTTAGCAATCCCCCTCTCCAGAACTTTCATACAGTGTGATAGGAGTTTGATGCCTCTGTACTGCCCACAGTTGTGGATCTCCCCTTTGTTCTTGTACACTGGCATGAGTATTCTTATTTTACCGTCATCTGGGATATGCCTTTCTCTCCACACTGTTATTAGTACCCTCAGGAGCCATTTCTCCCCTTATCTCTCCCAGCATCTTTATCATATCTGCTGTGACCTCATCAGAGCCTGCGGCTTTCCCTGACTTCATCTTCCTTAGTGCTGTTCTTACTTCTTCTAGGGTGGGCTCCTCTTCTTCTCTTATCATATACTGTTTCTGTAACAGTACAGCTTCTGTGGGGGTTTCTTCATTCTGAAGCTGCTGGTAATACTCCTTCCATCTGCCTTTGATGTCCTGTGGACAGGTAAGCAGGTTGTTACTGGCATCCCTTATGAAGAGTATCTGACTACCTTCTTTATCTTTCTGTCTTTGCCTTGCAACCTGATATAGTTTCTTTGTGCCCCTTACTGAGTCACTTTCCAGAAGTTGGTACAGTGCCCCCGATGCCCTATTCTTTGCTATTTCAACTTCTTTCTTAGTGTCTTTGTTAGCCAACCAGTAGACCTTCCTAGCCTGGTCAGTCTTTTTTATCTCCCATTTCTTCCTGCATTCCTTCTTTCTTTTGATGACTTCCTGTACTTCTGCATTCCACCACCAGCTTTCCTTATGTACCTTATTTCCATACCTGGCTCAGCCACATATCTTTTCTGTAGTCCTAACACATGCTGTTTTTAGGCAGTGCCACTCTTCTTCAACTCCACCTATTTCCTCCTCCTCTGCTAGAGCCCTGAGTAGTTCCTTGAACTGCTGTAGTTTGTCTCCAGTCAACTTTCAGGTCTTCAGCCTGGTCTCTGTTGATCTCTGACCACTGCTTGCAGCTGATTGTGGCAACTAGTGGTTTATGCTGTGGACCGACTGTTGGGGATGACTTTGCAGTCATGGATTCTACCCCACCTTACTAGGTGGAAGTCTACCTGAGTTGCATGTTGACTACTCTTGTATGTGATATTGTAACTGTCTCTCTTTCTGAACCAGGTGTTGGCTACTATCAAGACATTTGCCAGGCAGAAGTCTAGAATGGTTTCTCCTTCTTTATTCCTGTTGCCCCACTGATGTGGGCCCAGGTAGTCTTCATATCCTGTTCTGTCTGTCCTGATATGTGCATTCAAGTCACCCATTATCAACACCAATTCCTGTTGTCCTGCTTTATCTAGTAGGATCTGCAACTGCTGTCTGAATGCAGTCTTTTCCTCACTATCACAACCTTGCTGTGGAGCATAGGCTGAGATTATGAATAATGCCCTATCATTTCACTGGAGTCTGACTGCCATGAGTCTGTCATTAATTCTGATGATATCCCTTACTGCCTTCTGAAGCCTCTCTCTCACCACAATTCCCACACCATTTCTAGCCTGTCCCCCACCTGAGTAGTAGAATCTGGATCCCAAGCCAAGTGGCTTTGCTGCACTGCCATTCCATCTCATCTCTTGGATACATAAGATGTCCAGCTTCCTCCATATCATCATGTCATCCACTTCCAAGCAGCGTCCTGCCAGTGAACCTACATTAAGCATAGCAATTCACAGTTCATATTTGGCAGGTTGGTTGGTTTTATGTCCAGCTTTTGCTCAACAGAGCTATCCCAGGTAACCCGGACTGGGCAATTAGATATCAGCCGGCCAGTAGCTTATTGACCCAGGGCTGCTGTGCTTTATGGCAGGCATGCACACTGGTCAATAGGGGCATATATACCCCTCCCACTGTTAGCAAGGGTCCCTGACATGGGTCAGAGTAGGCTGGGTCCTCAACTCAGTTATCACCGATAACTACCCATGCCCATTTTTGGCGATATTTGTCAACATGACCAAATCATGTAGAGCCATATTTTACACTGTTAGTTGGCTAGCCCTGCCACTGCACGCAGTCTGTGATCCGTGTTCTCTTATCTTGAGGATACTGTGCACCACAGTAGATGCTCAAAGTAGTTGGCAACATGTAGAGTCTGTGCTGCCCACAGCTCTATTCATTAGTAAGTTTGAGATGGAAACACTCAGCATGTTTTTCTGATATGGGAGAAACCAAACGGAGACACAGGGAGAACATGCAAACTCCAATCAGGCATTGGTTGTAGGTCAGGATTGAACCTTGTACCTTGTGAATGGAATGTGAAGACCATAACCATTAAGACATCTGGTCTCCTAGTCTTCTCCTAGATCATATTTTAAAAGAATAGATAAACGAAAAAAGACAAATTATTGAGAAAATAAACTGAAAAGGGCATAAGACATATTCATTCGTGAGTGTGCGTCTAATGTAAACCTCATATGTAGCAGTTATGAATAGTATGCAAACTATGACACACACACACACACACACACACACACACACACACACACACACACACACACACACACACACACACACACACACGTGTGTGCACACACATGGTAGTCATTTATCAAATGTCTATATTTCCTTTTGTTAAATTATACACCATGTAATGATCCATTATTTAAGGACATAATTTTTTGGAGCAGTCATAAATGTATGTTTATTGGGAATTTGCCTTAATGTATATGGAAGCTTGCACTATAGTTTATTTAATTATTTGTATATGTTATTTATTTAATTTTTGTTGACTGAGTTTGTCCTGCTACTTAAAGTGTATTACCAGGAGAGACCTCAGGCAGCATTTATACTGATTAGGGGAAGTGAGGCCAGACATCAGAGCAATTTCTCTGCTCTTCCTAGCTGGGGGACTGGATTCATTTATTGATAATAACATAAAAAATTGATGTGATTATGTAAGAATTAGATGATGTTACCTTAGTTAAATCATTGGGGGAATGTGAACCAGACAAAGATTCGGCTTTGTCTTTGGGTGATGTGATGAAACAGCGTTTACCCATAAGGCAGACATCTGAGATGCACATGGAAGGTGTCACCTCGTCTTCTGGATAGACTATTGATTTGTTACTTGTTAGGGAAGATGAAATGCCTAGAGCTAAAATATACAGCAGTGTTTTGGATGTGGAGTCATAACTGAGAACCATCAAAGTGACAGAGAACTGAACAGCTGTAACTGGTAAAGTTCAACCTTCAGTTACTTTCTTTTTAACTAAAAGAAACCATTCAGTAAGAGTTAAATAAAAAAAGATGCATCTCTTCACAGATCTGTGATATGAGATAGCTGAGTCTTTAGGGTTTAGTATTAAAGACTGAGAGAGTATTAAAGACATTTGTTTTTGTATTCATTTAGGAAGAGAGCAATCTTGCATCATTACATTTGAGACTTTTCTATTAATGGACACGTTTCTGTCAAATATAATATAAAAATATATGGGTAGTGTAGTGGTGCAGCGGTAGTGTTATTGCCTCACAGCAAGAGGTTCTCCAGTTTGATTCTTGGCTGGGGTGCCTTCTGTGTGGAGCATGCATGTGTTTGTGTGGGTTTCTTACAAGTTGCTCTGGTTTCTTCCCACATTCCAAAGGCATGCATCTGGAGGGTTTCTCATGGACCTCTGCTGAAAATGGGATCTGTCCCAGTCGGACTTTCCTAGTAAATATATGTTAAATAAATTATGCAGTGAAACATAGTTATAACACCTTGGCAAAATTATATTTTTGTTTCTACTAATTGACTTACAAGGCAAACATTATTGGGCAGTTTCACAGAGATGTGTGTATGGTTAGTGACCATATTTGGCTGCTGAGTGCCAGTTTTCTTTCTGCTACAAATAATGTTTTTTTGTTGTTGTTAATGTTATAGATAAAAGGCAACTTTGAACTGATACCCGAGAAGTATTTGTGAAAGTTGATGGCTCCAAGCTGGTGCATTTACTGTCTGTAATTAATATTAAAGGAATATATGGTACATTATATTGCTGGGTACAGTCAAAGCCATGTTATTTCTGTTGGACTAATTCATATCATACTCAGAAGTGTGATAAGTTTCATTGACAGTATTGTTGTAAAACAGGACATATAGCAGCAAGCTATAAAGTAATTTGTTCAAAATGTTCTACGGGGAGGGCATTTATGGTCTGTTTTTTCACAAATACCGATAGTGTCAATGATGTTGTAAGAAGTAATAAAAAATAATTTTATTAATGATGTATTACACAGGGAGCTAGATGATTAATAATTTATTACACAGGGAGCTAGATGATTAATGATTTATTACACAGGGAGCTAGATGATTAATGATTTATTACACAGGGAGCTAGATGATTAATGATTTATTACACAGGGAGCTAGATGATACTGTATATAGAATATTTGAATGCAACACATGAAGATAGGCATATTGAAGAAACATCTAATATGATTATATTTGAAAATACTAATATATATCATATACTGCTAAAGGAAGTAGGGGGTGAGACGGAATCATTCTAAGACAGAGTTTTACACTTAAAACCAAGATGAAAACTATAATATTACTGGATATGAATGAAAAAGGAAAGGACAACTTTCATATTGTTTTCTTAAATGCTAATAGCATTAAAAATGATGTCAGACTTAGTGTTACACCTGTGTCAACAAGAATCAGCAGCAATTGTCTCCTTGACATCAGATTGTTATCAAAAGTGCAGGCATCAGCTAGTAATTATGGAGCTATACAACTGTAGCCATTTGTGCCACATACCTGCTCTGGCTGATTAATACTGTTTAACCATAATAATGTCATGTCATTAAATAGTATAGTGTCCCAGCCTGGTAGGTAACCTATACCTGATATCAGAATATGTAAAAAAGCTTTAGATGCTTACAAAACTGTGAGGGAAATAACTGAATAATTTAATAAAAGAAGCAAGTATAAATGCTATTTAACTGAATAATTTAATAAACAAAGCAGTATAAATGCTATTATAATAGTGAGAGATTTTAATTGCAAACTTAGTAAGTATAAAGGAAAAAGATGAAAAGATAGTAAGATGTGTAATGAGTTAATATGGTGGAGGAAGTATTTGTTAATCTGAAAAAGACAATTTACCATACATCATGGGATGCATAAAACAGAAATGGATTATTTCTTGTTTGGATAGAGGGAGCAATGCTGCTGGATGTATTGGTATGTATGCTATTTATGAAACACAACATAATACTGTTAGTTTTCATAAAGAAGTCTGACAGGTGCAACAAAATAAATGGAGTTAAAACAAAAGCAGTTATTTGAAAATCAAATAATGTGGCTTTTCTAAGACTCACGGGTAATGTAGTGAGTAACACTTTAACGTTTAATATAAAGAGGTTTGTATGAAATTTGAACATGGGAGGCATACTTCAAAGATAGTACTGTATAACAAATTAGCTAAAGAATATACATACATGATGTGGGTTTTGAAGTCAGAACTCACTATATACGAGTCAAATGAGGAGAAATTATATATTTTATTGTACAGGCAAGAGACATAAAGAATAGGTTTTGCCACTTTTAGGAAGACAAGTGGATTATGAGGAGTGATACATACAAGTAATTAGAGTTAGGTAATGTACATATTGTGGTTTGTCTGAAGTTGTTAACCAACAAATGAAACATTCTAGTTTATTTCATCTTGTAAATCCACCAGTGATTACTGCTTTTCCAAATCTTTGTGAGCAGCAAATGTATGATATTTTTAAAGAAAAGAAAGGCCAAAAATTCTAAAATGTGTCATGTCCAGGACAATTAGCGTTGAATGAATTGAAAAATAATGATAGCCTCATTATAAAACAGGCTGACGAATGTGGAGCAATTGTTCTAATGAACAAAAAGAATACATGGATGCTGTGTTTTTATCAGATGTAGCTGCTTTTAAAGAGTTGAGGTTGTGTATTGAACAGGAAATTTATAATGTTAGAATGTTATATGAATTATAGTTAGAAAATAATGTATCTATGCATATATGTAGTTATATATATGTAACTACATCACTTATTCACGTTTTGTAAGGGTGACCAAAAGTTCATGAAAATCTTGTCTCCTCCCATGTGACCAATAGTTTCTGGCAAAGGGTGTATAGCAGGACCAGTTTTTTATCATATTGGATCTGAATTGAAATTTTATTTACAATTTGTTAAGAGTTTTATTAATGATTCTATTTATATTTGAAGACGTTATATGACTGGCAACAAGGTATAACAATTTCTGATATTATGTTTGTTACTTTAGAAGTTAATGTTAAATACACGTCTTTGTGAAGGATAGATACAATATGTATGTTATTAAACACTGTGTGGTGAACAATTTACTTCATTTTAATGCTGTTATTTATTAACAACATGTTGGTGTGGTTATGGGTATGCCCATGGCTAACACATATGTGAATATTAAACTATCTATTTGAGAGGGTATATATATTAATAATGAGGATCAATAATATTATTCTTCTACAAGTTTTCCCAAATGTTTTGTCGATGATATTTTTAAGTCTGGACTGGTACTTTAAGTGATTGATATGATTCTGTTGCATACTTAGAAACAATACTTTTTAACATTTAAGATTAATATGTTTGTTATGAGTATTAATCACTTAAATATTGCTACTTTGATAGACAATGGAAAGTTGGCACATTTGTTAAACAAGTTTAAGCAGAATATATTTAGATAGTTGAAGTATGCATCAACATTATGCCTTTAATGGTATTATCCAGTGTCTGGTATTAAGAATTAGATACTTAAATACTAAAACTGAATCTCATATCCATGCAATTAATAATATGTCTAATGAATTTGAATGTAGGGGATATAAACAGAGTTATTAGCATATAACAGAGAGAGTTCTTCAGGAATGTACCAGTTTAGCAAAACTGTATTTTTTGAACATTAAATGAGTATTCATCAAATAGCAGTGATTCTGTTAGCGGGGATTCTATTAGTAGCAATGAGAATATATATATATATATATATACTGTAAGCTTTAATAGAAGGACTACACATATTGCAAGATTATTTGACAGAATCAGTTGATTTTATGTTTATTTCCTAAGTTGAAAAGCATTTTAGGAGATGTACCAAGATTTGTTTTTAAAAGAAAAAAATATTTGTGACATTAACTTTGCTATAAAGACTTTACTAAAGTATTTGAAACTAATGTGATAACCATAGCTAGGTTACTTTCCTATAACTGCCATTTTTGTAGTTTTATTAATACTAATAATAAGTTTGTGCATCCTACTTGTAGTAGGGAATTAATTTTTAAGTGCTTTACAAAGTGCATGCTTGGTTGTTGTTGTTGTTGTTGTGTCTTTCGGCTTTTCCCAGTTAGGGGTCGCCACAGCGGAACTCCGGTCCGCTAATGCTTGGTAATGTACTTTATTTAGTTAAGTGTCAAAAATTACATTTTTGTATGTAAAAGTAATCAGAAATTGAAGGACTGAATATCAGAACATTTATCTGATATATCTAGGGAAACTAATACTAATGCCCTTGAAGTGCATGTTATGGAAATTGGAAAGGTAAGATAGTTTTACATGTAGAGTGATTTAGACTGTTTCCTTTAATACTAGGGGTGATAACATCAAATAGATCATATTAAGTCAATACTGAAGTTAAAACATAGTAAGATATGAAGGTTTTTCTATGTATTTTTTTCTAATTTACTGCCTTAATTAACTTATTAACTAGTGAATATTCTGTGAATGTTTTCAGGGCTACTTGTGATTGTTTTTATGTCACATGATGTGTATTTAAATGTCTGTGTAAGTATATATATATATATATATATATATATATATATATATATATATATATAATATATATATATATATATATTTATTTATTGACATTTGTTAACCGGGTTTGTCCAACTGGGCTTGTGGCCCATTTTCAGTGGAGACCCAAGGAGAAAAGCTCCAGTAATACATTTAAAAACAAGTACAATTTTAAACAATATTGATATAATAGCAGTTATAGCAAAACGATTCACATATGTTGGGATACATGCATAAAGTTAAAGTTGCATTAAAAAGAAGCTAAGTAACAATTTTACATTGATATAGTTCAATAGGTTAACAATTAATATTTTTTGTTTGTAGAAAATTGTGCAAATGCATAGTAGACACATTGGAGAGAGAGAGGTGTAATGAGGTACTAAGTATGGTCCTTTTGAGGGTACATAAAGGGAAGGAAGACTAGGTAGGGTCATAGCAAGGGCAGGTTCTGGAATTGAGAAAATAAGCTTTTAGTTCATTTTTAAAGTGTCAGGTGTGGGAGATTGAACGTAAGTCAAGGGGAAGTTTGTTCCAATATATTTTTATTGCATTGAGAAAAGTTTGCACTTGAAAGCTTTGCATTATTAAATACTTGTGCTTTTGAAAGCTCTGTTGCATGTTTTATTGATATTTTTGTGTTAGCACTCCATTTGGCTGAAGTATCCTAGTATCCTTTCCATTAACGTAGATATTTTGTCTCCTCAGAATGAAATTATGACAATAGTGATAATATATTGATAATATATATATATATATATATATATATATATATATATATATATATATATATGTATAGTATGACAAGAATAACAATATATATATATATATATGTCTATATATATATATATATATATATATATATGGGTCTACTTTAGATGCTCAAACGTACAATTTACCGACACCCACTTTATCAAGACTAAATGTCCGAAATATGAGTTTACCAACAATACATTTCACCGATTATCACATGCCCGACATCCTGAGTATATTATAAGCATTACAGTGTAATTTGTGGCACACAGATATAAAATGACAATATCCCTTTAGGAACTCACGTATGCTAACACATAATGATGGCGGACATCTCGGAAGTTGGACCAGGAATTGTGGGAAACATTTACAAAGTGATTCTGTCACAGAGGAGTAAAGAAATGCTACAACTTGAGGGCTATTTGTACCATTTAGAATGCAGCCGAGGAAACAAATGTTACTGGGGTTGTAAGGAAAAGAAGTCCTGGAAATGCAAAGGCAGAGCTGTTACTGTATTAGTTACCGAAGGTGAGCAACTATTAAAGTCTGTCCCACATCAGCATTCTGCTGAGGTAGAACACTATGCACTTTGCAATGACATAAAAGTAAGGGCTAAGTATAGCAGGGACAGCCCATGTTCAATAGTTGATGTTGCAATGGCATCAACATCACTACATGCAGTACAAAATATTCCGAGTAGGAAAGCACTTTTGCAAGTATCGGTAGGGTGCGAAGACGAGAGAATATACCAGAGCGATCCCATGAGATAACTTTAATGACCATAAGTTGTAGTGACTACCCTTTAAAGACGGGATAATTTATTTCCAAGTGTATGGCTGATAAAAGCACTGACAGCGTAGTATACGCGTTTACTACAGTAAATAATTTATATGATATGAGTACTTCCATTTGGTTAATGGATGGAACCTTTTTTAATAATGGAGTAAACTGTCAACAGCTGAACAGCATTCATGGACTTGTAAAATGCAGTACTTACAATAAAGCTGTACCATTGTTTTATGCCTTGATGAGTAGGAAATCTCTTAAGTGTTACAATTTCCTATGGCACTGTGTCTTTTATTTACTAAGCACAAATGGTTTCCAAGCTAACGTCCACTTCATTCTATGTGATTTTGAAGTTGCTGCACTAAAGAGTATTAGGCTTAATGTTACAGGAGCTAAAAGTAAAGGTTGTCTGTTCCATTTTGGACAGAATATCTGGCGAAAGGTCCAATCATTGGGATTAGCAGCATTGTACAATACCGATATGTCCTTTCAGTTGAGTGAAAATCTCTAGTGGCTTTAGCGTTTTTGCAGGAATCTGAGGTAGTATCTACATTTGAAGAACTGAAAGTGTCTTTTCCAGTTGAAGGGCGAGAATTGCTGAAATATTTTTCAGATTGGTACATTCACGGCCGACTGCGTAAATTTACAACTAGAATGTCAAGCTCAGTTAGATTTCCACCTCTATTTCCGATCCCATTCTGGAACCTGTCTAAACTCAATGAACTTAATTTGCCACGTACCCAAAATTCTGTCGAAGCATGGCATAAGTGCCTAAAATGTTTATTAGCATTCCAAGCAATCGATTTACATATACTTATGCATGCTTTGTCTAGAGAGCAAGACAGAGTAGATGAGTTATGTGTCCGAATGGCAACTGGTTTTCCTCTGTCCCCTAAAAACGGAAGTTATTACAGCGGCATGAGCAATTTGTGACTGTGCTGAACAGTAGACAAGAATACAGTGCTGTACAGTTTGTACACAGTATTGCTAGGTTGTTAAAGATGTGAGAAATTTATATTTGCTATTGTTTGTATGATCTACGGTTGTTGACTGTATTGCTAAGAAGGAGAATTTAGCAGTGCAATCTGAAATGTTTCTTTTGTGTATTTGGAATTAATTATTATGAGAACATGGAAGTGTTGTACTTTACGTTGAGAAGAGAAGGGATGATTACGGAATGTTCCTTTCATCTGCAAAGAACAGTAACTTTCAGTTGGAATTGTAAACCAAGTATGTCCAGGAAACTATTATTTTGCTGATTACACAAACTAAATCAGTGGGTTAGATAAAATAAACCGTAATTTCGACAAAAGAAATAGGACCCATATATATATATATATATATATATATATATATATATATATATATATATATATATGCATACATATATACACACACACACACACACACACACACACACACACACACACACACACACACACACACATACACACACACACACACACACACACACACACACACACACACACATGCACAGACATGCAGAATATCTCTCACTATCTCTCTCTCTCTCTATATATGTATATATATAATATATATATATATATATATATATATATATATATATATATATATATATATATAAATAAAATATAGCTCTGCTAGTAGTTGATCAGAGGAAACCTCGAGTTTAATATCAATACACCTATGATAATATGTCAAAAAAAAACATGTCAATACACTACAGAGCATGCTCTGTGGCTAATCCTTGGAACATGCAACAAAAAACAAAGTATTTATTGTCCTACATCCCCCAATTATATATACTAACTCTAAGATTGGTCAGTCTCCAGGGAAAGGGCATATCCCACTACACTCAGGGCTGTCGATGTTGCACAACTGAATGTAGGAAATATTTGGCCATGATATCATTTATATAGATTTAACTTGAGCATTTGATTGGGTCAAGCACAAAACACTGATCAATGAATTAGAACAACTAGGTATTGATGTACTCTTGATAAGATGGATAACTGAGCAGCTTATATATAGGACATGGCAAGTATCATACAGAAATTGCTCAGGTGAAATTCTTGGTTACAGTCAGTGTATCCCACAGGTCTCTGTCCCAGGCTCATACTTAATAACTAAAACACTACTGGTGAGGGAAAGAAGACAGACAACACAATCTTGTTTTTAACGTTTTCGTTCGATTTAATATCACTGAACTTCATCAGAAACACACCCAAAAGTGTCACAGAGTTTAAATATCTAACAAAGGCATCACATGTAGTTAGTAACCAATGAAAAAACATATTCAATTTCATCTAATAAGTAATAATGATGTTAACATTACTAAAAAAATGTATATGTATGTATATATACTTATGTTCACATTGTAAATCACAAATTTGAAAATATATTAATTGCAAAATATAATATTTATGTATATGTAAAGGTTATAAATTCTACACTGTAAAAAACTTGTACTAAAATTTTTGTGCCTGTAAAAAGCATTTGATGTTGATCATGTCGTTTAGACCCGGAAGCTGGTCAGCGTTTAACATGATCTGCCAAATTGCTTCACGGCACTCCAAAAATGTTTTGAAATCGCCACTAAAAAGTGCATTGTTTACCCTTTCCAATACTGAAAAAGAAAACTTTTTAAACAAGGGACATTCCAAAGAATGTCTAGCTAAGGCATTGGACATGTCCTTTTTTTTGATGGCCAAACTCTGTTCATAAATACGTTTGTTCAATGTGCGTATGGTTTTCCCAATATAAAAATGCTCACATGAAACACATTGAGCTAAGTACACTATATTAGTAGTTTTACACATGTAATGTCCCCTTACTGTTAAAATCCTGTTGTTGTGCTTTAATGTGATTGTGGATGTTCCACTAATGAATCTACATTGTCTACATGATAAACAAGGAAAAGTACCCAAAGTTAAATCACAAGTGGACTTTGAATCTCTGGATCCTCTCTCTAAAATCGTCTTGATGTTACATACTTTTTTGTAACTAAAAATTGGACGATCCCCTAAAATCTTCGCTAATTCAAAATTGCCTAGCACTACTTTCCAATTGTTAAGAATGATGTCTTTGATGATGGTCATTTCATTGGTAATAGGTAAAGAAAAGGACAACTTATATTTGCCCATGGTGTTGTGAACTACTTCCACTGTGTTGGAATCAACTTCATCCAAAGATGCCAAAATAGGACTTGCAATATTAGATCTTAATTTAGAAACTTCACCAATGATTTTGTTTAACCAGCACGTTTCATATCCCCTATCTATGAAGAAACATTTTAATTTAGTAGTCTCTTCAAGGAAAATGTCATCTCTGCTGGTTAATCGACTAAGCCTTATAAACTGTCCCTTTACTACACCTCGTTTCATGTGATGAGGATGTAAGCTGTCGTGGTGTAAGTACTGGTTAACAAAGGTGGATTTTCTGTAAATATTGCTTTCAAAATTGCAATTACTATAATTAATAATTAAATGCAAGTCCAAAAAATCAATACTACTACCAAAACCGCCTAAGGTAAATTTTAAAAAATTGGTGGTGCAATTCAGGTCTTGAAGAAAAATGGAAAACAAACTAATGTCTCCCTTCCATAGGAAAATCAGGTCGTCAATATATTGTCTGTAAAAAACAATGTTGTGAGCCATGGGGTGTGTAACCAAAAATTTGGTCTCCCAAGTGGTCATAACTAAGTTAGCAAAACTGGGCGCTACACGTGCACCCATGGCAACCCCTGATGTCTGCTGAAACAGTTCTCCTTCAAACCTGAAAAAATTGTTGTCTAACACCAGCTCCATTAAAGTGCAACAAGTGTAAACTAAAGTACTGTTGTAATTAGCTTGTTTACTAAGGTAGTCTCTCATGTACTCAACACCTAGTTTCTGGTCAATACTAGTGTACAGAGAAACTACATCCAAAGAAGCAAAGTGAATGTTGTCATTCTTCACTTGAATCTTTTTCATCAGTTCTAAAGATGCCAGGAATCATGAAGGTAAAATTTAGAATTTTGTACTACTGGATTTAACAAATCATCTAACCAAACAGAAATGGTTTCTGTTTTAGAAGAACCAGTTTACATTATAGGTCTAAAAGGGAGATGTTCACCCAGCTTGTGCACCTTCGGTATTCCAAACAGTGTAGCAATTTTGGGATACTCAGTAAGCAAAAACATGTAAACTGAAAAGTCAAAACAACCTTGACTAAATAAATCACATAGACAAGCATCTAATCTGGAAAAACTCTTAATGACAAAATCACTGTTTACTCTTTTGTAACAATGCTCATCAGCAAGCAATGTATGAATAGCTGAAACATAGTCAACAGAGTTCATAACCACAATGGTCCCTCCTTTATCGGCCTTCATAATATGTCAGTTTTTGTTTTCGGCCATAGTCTGAAGAGCAGTCACCTCTCCCCCAGAGAGGTTGGACCCCTTGTGCTGTCTACTATCAAGTTTTTTAAAATCTTGTTCACACAATTTGCTAAACACAGATAAAGTGGAATTCAATAGAGGGTTATATGTACTTTTCTTCCTGGTACTGTGTTGGTGTGCATCAGAAATTTTAACACCATCAAAGATATATTTTAAATTTAACTTCCTGCAGTATAACTTGAAGTCAACGATCAATTTAGGAAGATGTACTGTGTTAGATGGAATGAAAGAAAACCCTTTCTTGAGAACAGAAACCATATCCTGAGATAAAGAAATATCAGTTAAATTCAGAACATTAACAGAAAATTCTAATACTTCTTCTTTCCTTTGTTCTTCCCCTTGTTCCTCGTTTGTACCTTGTTGGACCACTTGGGAGTCTTTTTGTTCCCAGAACTGTCCATCAAAAAAGGACCCATTGTGTTAGAATCAACAGTTGCCAAAACTGGGGAAGCTGTGTTAGGAACAACATTGTTGCTGTTATTACTAGCATTTTGCCTGGTTTGTCCCTGGCCAATGTTAGTGTTGTTAACCAAAACAACTTTAGGTACTTTTCCTTGTTTATCATGTAGACAATGTAGATTCATTAGTGGAACATCCACAATCACATTAAAGCGCAACAACAGGATTTTAACAGTAAGGGGACATTACACGTGTAAAACTACTAATATAGTGTACTTAGCTTAATGTGTTTCATGTGAGAATTTTTATATTAGGATAACCATACGCACATTGAACAAACGTATTTACGAACACAGTTTGGCCATCAAAAAAAAAGACATGTCCAATGCCTTAGCTAGACATTCTTTGGAATGCCCCTTGATTAAAAAGTTTTCTTTTTCAGTATTGGAAAGGGTAAACAATGCACTTTTTAGTGGCGATTCCAAACATTTTTGGAGTGCTGTGAAGCAATTTGGCAGATCATGTTAAACGCTGACCAGCTTCCGGGTCTAAACGACATGATCAACATCAAATGCTTTTTACAGGCACAGAAATTTTAATACAAGTTTTTTACAGTGTAGAATTTATAACCTTTATATATACATAAATATTTTTTTTGCAATTAATATATTTTCAAATTTGTGATTTACAATGTGAACATAAGTATATATACATACATATACTTTTTTTAGTAATGTTAACATCATTATTACTTATTAGATGAAACTGAATATGTTTTTTCATTGGTTACTAACTACATGTGATGCCTTTGTTAGGTATTTAAACTCTGAGACACTTTTGGGTGTGTTTCTGATGAAGTTCAGTGATATTAAATTGAACGAAAATGTTAAAAACAAGATTGTGTTGTCTGTCTTCTTTCCCTTACCAGCAGTGTTTTAGTTATTTGGATGGATTTGTCTTTCTTGTGGTTCGGTTGTATTTCAATTGTGTCACTGTTTGGTGATGTTGGGAGAAGATACACAGGACATGTTGCTCAATCTTAGCACCCATTCTGTTCCTGAATTGGGCATCAGTTTTACTAAGCAGATGTCCGGAGTCATCATTGGATATATTCGTGAAGCTTTTGCCAGTCAATTTGGGAACAAGGGCACTTTGAGTGCTCTAACAGGAAGCGTACGTGAAGACGTCCTACCAAAGTGCAACAATGTTGCAAACCAGAACGTCGGTCGGCAGGGAGAAATGGCGTCTTGTGGAAATTTGGTCAGTGGCCAGGGTTCTCCTAAGGATGGTAACTCTGGGATTCGTACTAGTGGCTTTTTAAATTCAGTTTTGTCTAAAGACAACAACAATCCATTTTACACTGGTGACAACCAAACTCAATCAGGACAAGTGAGTAACTTTGTAGATTTACCTAGCACTGACATTCATGATATGTGCAAAGATGACATTTTTAAATTAGAAAAACTGAGTTTGAAGTTGGTGTCACTTCAATTGGAAGTGTTTTATTTACAAGAAGACATTAGGCTCAAATGTATTCCTTTCGGGTTGAGACTTTTCAAGTTCCCCAACTGCGTTGTGCAAGGTGATGACCTGCACTCTAAATTAGTTGATTTATTTAATAACACGGGATTGTGTTTCATGCAGATGTTGGTGGATCACTATTTAAGTGAAATAGTTCCCCTCAGAGAACAACTAGAAATTTTGGATGATGAAATCAGGACTTCTGAGGCTTTCCACGCCTTCACTTCTTTATATTTGGGAATTGAAGCTAAGATCAATAGACACAGAGCCTCCGTTGTTACCAGAAAGCAGGGGAAATTAAGAAGAGACATTGCAGCTCACAGGGCTTATTTAGTTAAAACCGTACACAAAGATTCACGACAGGACATGAATTCTTTTGGTCCTTCTCAACAGTCCAACAGGGTCAACATCACTGGTGGGGACAGTATTTTGGTTAACAACACTAACATTGGCCAGGGACAAACCAGGCAAAATGCTAGTAATAACAGCAATAATGTTGTTCCTAACACAGCTTCCCCAGTTTTGGCAACTGTTGATTCTAACACAATGGGTCCTTTTTTGATGGACAGTTCTGGGAAGAAAAAGACTCCCAAGTGGTCCAACAAGGTACAAACGAGGAACAAGGGGAAGAGCAAAGGAAAGAAGAAGTATTAGAATTTTCTGTTAATGTTCTGAATTTAACTGATATTTCTTTATCTCAGGATATGGTTTCTGTTCTCAAGAAAGGGTTTTCTTTCATTCCATCTAACACAGTACATCTTCCTAAATTGATAGTTGACTTCAAGTTATACTGCAGGAAGTTAAATTTAAAATATATCTTTGATGGTGTTAAAATTTCTGATGCACACCAACACAGTACCAGGAAGAAAAGTACATATAACCCTCTACTGAATTCCTCTTTATCTGTGTTTAGCAAACTGTGTGAACAAGATTTTAGAAAACTTGATAGTAGACAGCACAAGGGGTCCAACCTCTCTGGGGGAGAGGTGACTGCTCTTCAGACTATGTCCGAAAACAAAAACTGGCATATTATGAAGGCCGATAAAGGAGGGACCATTGTGGTTATGAACTCTGTTGACTATGTTTCAGCTATTCATACATTACTTGCTGATGAGCATTGTTACAAAGAGTAAACAGTGATTTTGTCATTAAGAGTTTTTCCAGATTAGATGCATGTCTATTTGATTTATGTAGTCAAGGTTATTTTGACTTTTCAGTTTACACATTTTTGCTTACTGAGTATCCCAAAATTGCTACACTGTTTGGAATACCGAAGGTGCACAAGCTGGGTGAACATCTCCCTTTTAGACCTATAATGTAAACTGGTTCTTCTAAAACAGAAACCATTTCTGTTTGGTTAGATGATTTGTTAAATCCAGTAGTACAAAATTCTAAATTTTACCTTCATGATTCCTGGCATCTTTTAGAACTGTTGAAAAAGATTCAAGTGAAGGATGACAACATTCACTTTGCTTCTTTGGATGTAGTTTCTCTGTACACTAGTATTGACCTGAAACTAGGTATTGAGTACATGAGAGACTACCTTAGTCTTCTTCTTCTTTCGGCTTTTCCCAGTTAGGGGTCGCCACAGCGGATTACCTGTCCGCTCGTGATTGGCAGTGGAGTTTTATGGTGTCGAGTTGCCAGCCCGGCTCCCAGCCTTCCACTGAAGGCACACACGCACACACTCATACCTAGGGCCAGTTTGGAGTGCCCAATCCACCTACAGCATGTCTTTGGGATGTGGGAGGAAACCGGAGCACTGGGAGGAAACCCACGAGACCACAGGGAGGACATGCAGACTCCACACAGAAGGCACCCCAGAGGAGGATCGAACCGGAGAACCTCTTGCTGTGAGCCGACAATGCTAACCACTGCACCACCGTGGCTGCCCATGAGAAACTACCTTAGTAAACAAGCTAATTTCAACAGTACTTTAGTTTACACTCGTTGTACTTTAATGGAGCTGGTGTTAGACGACAATTTTTTCAGTTTGAAGGAGAACTGTTTCAGCAGACATTAGGGGTTGCCATGGGTGCACGTGTAGTGCCCAGTTTTGCTAACTTAGTTATGACCACTTGGGAGACCAAATTTTTGGTTACACACCCCATGGCTCACAACATTGTTTTTTACAGACAATATATTGACGACCTGATTTTCCTATGGAAGGGAGACATTAGTTCATTTTCCATTTTTCTTCAAGACCTGAATTGCACCACCAATTTTTTAAAATTTACCTTAGGCGGTTTTGGTAGTAGTATTGATTTTTTTGGACTTGCATTTGACTGTTAATTATAGTAATTGCAATTTTGAAAGCAATATTTACAGAAAATCCACCTTTGTTAACCAGTACTTACAGCTTACATCCTCATCACATGAAACGAGGTGTAGTAAAGGGACAGTTTATAAGGCTTAGTTGATTAACCACCAGAGATGACATTTTCCTTGAAGAGACTACTAAATTAAAATGTTTCTTCATAGATAGGGAATATGGAATGTGCTGGTTAAACAAAATCATTGGTGAAGTTTCTAAATTAAGATCTAATATTGCAAGTCCTATTTTGGCATCTTTGGATGAAATTGATTCCAACACAGTGGAAGTAGTTCACAACACCATGGACAAATATAAGTTGTCCTTTTCTTTACCTATTACCAATGAAATGACCAACATCAAAGACATCATTCTTAACAGTTGGAAAGTAGTGCTAGGCAATTTTGAATTAGCGAAGATTTTAGGGGATCGTCCAATTTTTAGTTACAAAAAAGTATGTAACATTAAGACGATTTTAGAGAGAGGATCCAGAGATTCAAAGTCCACTTGTGATTTAACTTTAGGTACTTTTCCTGGTTTATCATGTAGACAATGTAGATTCATTAGTGGAACATCCACAATCACATTAAAGCACAACAACAGGATTTTAACAGTAAGGGGACTTTACACGGGTAAAACTACTAATATAGTGTACTTAGCTCAATGTGTTTCATGTGAGCATTTTTATATTGGGAAAACCATACGCACATTGAACAAATGTATTTACGAACACAGTTTGGTCATCAAAAAAAAGGACATATCCAATGCCTTTGCTAGGCATTCTTTGGAATGTCCCTTGTTTAAAAAGTTTTCTTTTTCAGTATTGGAAAGGGTAAACAATGCACTTTTTAGTGGCGATTTCAAAACATTTTTGGAGTGCCGTGAAGCAATTTGGCAGATCATGTTAAACGCTGACCAGCTTCCGGGTCTAAACGACATGATCAACATCAAATGCTTTTTACAGGCACAAAAATTTTAGTATAAGTTTTTTACAGTGTAGAATTTATAACCTTTACATGTACATAAATATTATTTTTCGCAATTAATATATTTTCAAATTTGTGATTTACAATGTGAACATAAGTATATATACATACATATGCATTTTTTTAGTAATGTTAACATCATTATTACTTATTAGATGAAATTGAATATGTTTTTTCATTGGTTACTAACTACATGTGATGCCTTTGTTAGGTATTTAAACTCTGTGACACTTTTGGCTGTGTTTCTGATGAAGTTCAGTGATATTAAATTGAACGAAAAAGTTAAAAACAAGATTGTGTTGTCTGTCTTCTTTCCCTCACCAGCAGTGTTTTAGTTATTTGGTTGGATTTGTCTTTCTTGTGGCTAGGCTCATACTTGTTTACATTGTATCTTTCATATCTGTCTTTTTCATCTGAGGTATTATACAGTCTGTATGCAGATGACTTGAAAATATGTAAACTGATTACATATTACATGTATTACAGATAGGGCATGTTTACAAACAAACTTCACTTAATTGACCATTTGGGAACAAGAGAATAATATGCCAATAAACACATCAAAAATAATTAGATTTGGGAGACATAAATTGAAAGGTGAATATTTAATACAGCACAAAGTGATTGCAACTGTAGACTCATTTATGGACCTGGGTATATGGGTAGATAAAGCTTTGAGTTTTTCAAATCATGTCATAAAATATAACAACAAAAAAATAAAGCAAAACTAATAAATAATAAGTTATTATAAAATACAACAAAAATGAAGCAAAACTAATAAATAATAAGTTGTTATAAAATATAACAACAACAAAAAAGAAGCAAAACTAATAAATAATAAGTTGTTATAAAATATAACAAGAAAAAATTAAGCAAAACTAATACATAAGTTTTTATAAAATATAACAGCAAGAAAAAAAATAGCAAAACCTGATAAATAAGTTGTTATAAAATATAACAACTTATTCTAAGTTAGTTTTGCTTCATTTTGTTTTGTTTTTAATGAATATGCATTGTGAACTTGCAGTAGAGATAGAAATCTATAAGGTTTTTATTATTAATAACGGATTTTAATGAGGGTGTTGTTTGTGCAACATGGCTATTTTTTTTTTAGAATAGGAACGGGAATTTATGAGGCATCATTTAAGTATTTAATTATGTAATTGATTACCGAGTAGGGGATGGAACTGTGGTTAGGTATTTAAAGAGTCTGTGGTGATTTAGACATTCATCTGATGAAGTGTCTTTGTATGGGATAAAAGCACTTATTGTTGGACATTTTATTGTATTGTAATAAAAGTGTCAGCTTTGAACATTTAGGAGAGTTGAGTCGAGCAATATGTCCACTTCATATTTAGGTCTCCTAGGATGATAAGTTTCTTTTCTTTCTCTAGTAATTGGAGTGTTTTCAGGCCATGTTCTATCTTTTGCATAGATGAAGGAGATGGGATATAGAGGTTTGATTTATAAATGCAGCCAAGTTGTTTTTAGTGATTTGGTTGACTAGCCAGTTAGTGTTGGTACCTGCCAGGAAATTATTACTTGCAAATAGTGAGGCTTGAATAAAAGAGTTGTTATTAATCATTAATACGTCTTATCCTGGGTGAAGACCAGGTTTGTTGTCAAATAAGGTAATGTAGTTTTACCTAATGCATTATGAGACACAGAAATCTTCTTTGAGCCTAATCTCAGTTATTACTAGGACTGAATAATTACTATATTATAGTATCCACGCCTCGAGATTTGACCATTTGTTATTAATACTGTCAAGGTTGATGTATGCAATTGTAAGTTGAGAAGAAATAGGTCAAATACTGCTAGTTAAAGAATAAGGCAGGGTAGTAGGATCATGTAGAGACATGTTTGGGCTAGCGGAAATGGAAGAGTAACTGGATTATTGGCAAAAATTGGGTTTACATTGAAATTGAAATTATTAGTAGGTCCCGGGTTTGTTGAATGTCAGCTAAGTTTATCTGAGGTTAATGGTATAAAAGAAAAGCAATATGTGGACAGTAGTTTAAAGTTTAGGCTTGAGCACATGTGCAGCCTTAGTCCTAGAAGGCTCTGTGATGTCTATTAAGTGTATGTTTGTTGGTTTACTATTCGAATGTTGAGTACTGGATACTCAGCTAGAGGAAGGCCGAATTGGGGATATCGACATTCAGAATGCTGAAGACTAAAGATACTGACTGTCCAGCTTAGCCTTCCTTCTGGACCCATTGTAGAGCTTGCTCCTGGGTCCAGAGTAGTAGGTTGTTTTGAGATTCAAACTATTTTGTGGGTTTGTCGTTTGGTAGCATTCTGTGTTTCAGTGGTCCATTGTGATTAATGGGCTGTTCCAGTATTCAATATTTGACTTTCTCTTGTAAATTATATTTTTTCCACCAAGTATTTATGGTGATATGTACAGACAGTGGATTGCGATGATGTTTATATTGTTTAAAATGTTTAATATTAAGTTTAAGTTGTGAGGTTTCTGAGGGGGCTAATGTAAAAATTGTGAGTAGTACAAGAAAGATTGTCTGTGTCATATTGGTGATACATGATTGTGTGTTTATTATTAACTATAAGAGGGAAAAGTTGTTCTTAGCACAAAGACAAGGTTGGGGCAGCAATGCAGCGAATATTAGGTGATGAATGGATTGTCAAATTAAGGTGTTTAGATGCCCTTACAAATCCACATAAAGTAATTTATTGTTGAAGGAAAATTATTATTTTAGAATAAATATTTTATTTATTAATTGATTACCTATGCAGGGAATCTAGAATGTAGCAGCTGAGAGAATAGTGTGTTTTAGCTTTGAAGGTAAGACAACAGTTAATGGGGGGAGCTTAAATTTTATAATACTTAATGTTCAACTTTTTTTGTCTAATTAGGAAGGTGAGTTATTATGTGGTTATCTGTCCGGTGGTGATTTTGTAAGTATCATTACATCCTAGCTGTGTGAGGTTCATGTTTTGATTAAGAATATGACAAATGAGTTTGATAAAAGAATTAAATTATATTACTTAATAATAAATAATAATGAAAAATACATGGTTAATAATGAAGGAATTCTTACATAAGTGATTTATTCAGGGTATAGATTTAAAGACTTTGTATGTTTAGCTTGTGTTCTTAGCAAGACTAGATGACTTATGGGAGTGTCTAAGGAATGTTTAGTAAAAGAGATTGGGTGGGATTAGTAGTTATATAAGCAATTTGGTAGGTATGAGGATGGAAGAGGAGAAACAGTTGACATTTCTTCCTCACAAGGGCAGAATCCATGTGTGCATGTACAGATCAGTGCAGCCTGGGCTGCACAGTTATGCAACAAGCAAGCAAGCACAGCTGAAATGCAACACAATTATAACTCGAGTGAAACACCAACAGAATGATTACTAATGTGCAAACTTGGGTACATCCCTAAGGATAATACCTGTTATAAACTAAATATTAAAATAAGGTGGTGATACAGTTAGGCAGGGGTGGGGCTTGTACTTGCGATGGATTTAACTGGCAGTTAATATGGAGAAGTAAGGCTATACGCAGTTAACAGAGTACTTCCTGTACTCCAGGGTTTGAGTCATTCATCCTCCATGTATAAATCTGAGCAAGTAACTTAACCAGACAGTGTTCCTGTGTTGTCTTGAAAAAGGACGCTTGTATCCAGTGGGTTACCTGGTTTAAAAAGTAAATAAATAAATTCAGATAAAAGGAAGATATTACAGGAAGTGTCTCCATAAACAGAGACAAAAATAGGAATATTTAGAACAGATGCAGTTGTATACATTGAATACTGTAATGTGGGAAAGGACGCCATTGGTACCTAAGGAGATTCTGCTCTCTGTAGTTGTTGATGATATAACATGTCGGACAGGAGGGGGCTTCTGGGTGATACAGCTCAGTAGAAAAACACACTCCAGAATGCTGTCAGCTTCTCCTGTATGCAGAAATGATTAATACTCTGAGTAGTGCCTTCCACAAGTACCAAGAACAAGGGAGGGGAATCAGGGTCTTTGCTGGAAATAAATCCTAGGACCATAACTGGAGGATAAAGGTAATTTGGATAGCTGATAAAAATAACGGGAAATGTATAATGGCAATGAGTTTAGAATCATAACATGAATTACCAGAGGTTTGTACTGAAAGAACGAAGAGATGAGTTCATTATTGGGAAGAGCGGTATAAGCAGAAGTAACATATATGGACAAACTAAGAAATTAAAATGAGGTTTATGAAACTCAGTAAAAGATCATGAGAAAATTGGAAGCTTTTTAAAGCGATTCTGTAAGGGAAATGAGGAAGGAGAACAGGGTGTGGGAGTTAAGAAATTAAATAAAAATGCAGTAGAAGCGTATGCTTGATTTCATATAAAAAGGGTGGCGCTAGAAAGTTAAAATAAAATGAACCCTGGATTTACATAGTATTTATTTATGATATTTGTAAAAAAATGGAAGCTAAAAAGTTAGAAATGTTTACCAAAGTGTTGCAAAGATGGTTGCATTGACAGAAAAAAGAGAAAACAAGGCTTTGAGTGTATTAAGGATTTCATTGAAAGGAAAGGAAAATGTATATATTAAAAGCTGGAAGTGTTTGGTCCTAGCAAATGCAAGCTACAAGCTATTAATAAAAATCATCAGTGAAGGATAAATCAGTTAAACAAAGGACTAAAAGGAGCAGTAGTGTTAATAATGAGGGAAATGGTTCAGTAATTAATAAATGAGACTTGACCCAGTTATTCAGGATTTTTTAACTTATATGCATGGTGACCTAATATTTAGCCAACATGTCCATTGTTGTAAGAAAATCCTTCTATTTTGTACAGCTTATAAACAAAGGGATTGTGTCTCGATCTAGGGATGTCATTGTCCTAATGTGTCCATTGTTGTAAGAAAATCCTTCTATTTTGTACAGCTTGTAAACAAAGGGATTGTGTCTCGATCTAGGGATGTCGTTGTCCTAATGTGTCCATTGTTGTAAGAAAATCCTTCTATTTTGTACAGCTTATAAACAAAGGGATTGTGTCTCGATCTAGGGATGTCGTTGTCCTAATGTGTCCATTGTTGTAAGAAAATCCTTCTATTTTGTACAGCTTATAAACTAAGGGATTGTGTCTCGATCTAGGAATGTCGTTGTACTAATGTGTCCATTGTTGTAAGAAAATCCTTCTATTTTGTACAGCTTGTAAACAAAGGGATTGTGTCTCGATCTAGGGATGTCGTTGTCCTAATGTGTCCATTGTTGCAAGAAAATCCTTCTATTTTGTACAGCATATAAACAAAGGGATTGTGTCTCGATCTAGGGATGTCGTTGTCCTAATGTGTCCATTGTTGCAAGAAAATCCTTCTATTTTGTACAGCTTATAAACAAAGGGATTGTGTCTCGATCTAGGTATGTCGTTGTCCTAATGTGTCCATTGTTGTAAGAAAATCCTTCTATTTTGTACAACTTATAAACAAAGGGATTGTGTCTCGATCTAGGGATGTCGTTGTCCTAATATGTCCATTGTTGTAAGAAAATCCTTCTATTTTGTACAATTTATAAACAAAGGGATTGTGTCTCGATCTAGGGATGTCGTTGTCCTAATGTGTCCATTGTTGTAAGAAAATCCTTCTATTTTGTACAACTTATAAACAAAGGGATTGTGTCTCGATCTAGGGATGTCGTTGTCCTAATGTGTCCATTGTTGTAAGAAAATCCTTCTATTTTGTACAGCTTGTAAACAAAGGGATTGTGTCTCGATCTAGGGATGTCGTTGTCCTAATGTGTCCATTGTTGTAAGAAAATCCTTCTATTTTGTACAACTTATAAACAAAGGGATTGTGTCTCGATCTAGGGATGTCGTTGTCCTAATGTGTCCATTGTTGTAAGAAAATCCTTCTATTTTGTACAACTTATAAACAAAGGGATTGTGTCTCGATCTAGGGATGTCGTTGTCCTAATGTGTCCATTGTTGTAAGAAAATCCTTCTATTTTGTACAACTTATAAACAAAGGGATTGTGTCTCGATCTAGGGATGTCGTTGTCCTAATGTGTCCATTGTTGTAAGAAAATCCTTCTATTTTGTACAACTTATAAACAAAGGGATTGTGTCTCGATCTAGGGACATCATTGATCTCCTTTACTCAGCCCTCGTTAGGCCAATCATTGAATCTAATGCCCCCTTTTGCATGTTTTTGTCCAAACACATGAAACAACTGGAACGCCCACAGTGACATCTTACTAAATGGATACAAGACCTAAACAACATGTTCTTCATGGACCAATTCAAACACCTGTCACTATGTTTGGTATCCTACAGACTGCAAGAGATGACCTGTCTCTGGCATACAAAGCATCCTCCCACCCAATACTGATGGAATTACTGCACATCAGCAAGTCAAATGGCATCAGAAATACTCAGTCAAGGGATCTAAACCTCTTTTACAACATCGTGAGAATGGTTTGGAAGGACAGGTATAACTTGCAGGGAAGGTCATTGTGGCTATGTAGGGGTGTCAGGCTAATGATTAGGCAAAAGGTGGGCCATATAAAAGGAGAAAAGGACGAGTTGGGGAGGTGCATGAGGGGCATTTCAACGATGCAAACAAAAAGACAACAAAGGTGATGGCATAGCAAGAGTCTATATCACATCAGCGAACGCTAAAAATAGCATACACTGATATATTGAACTTCAAAGTCCGAAAGCTGAAAACAGCGAAGGAACGGATTAGCGAATTTTTTCCCAGGGAAAAAAATTCACTGGGCTGTTCTCCGGGCTTTGCTGTTTACACCACTGTGGTGCGATCTCAGAGTTGGTATATTTAAGTTGGGGGATTGTGGGGGCACAGCCTCCCACATGGGTGTGTCTGGGGGGCTTTAATTTTAACTGTGTACTATTTTTTTTTTTGGATCAGTGAATTTTTTTCCCTGGGAAAAAATTTGCTGATCCGTTCCTTCACTGTTTTCAAATTTTGGACATTTCAGTTCAACATAACAGCATCCGCTATTTTTAGCATTTGCTGTTATGATATGGACCGGGTAGAAATGACATGAAATGAATTGGAGTAACTGCAGGGATCAAGAAAGGAAAAAGCATTTTCTAATGTTACAGAAGAAAAGAGAAAGACATGGACAAGCCTATACAGGTTCATGTAGGCTGAAAAAAAGATGAGAGGAAAATTGTGTAAGACTGGGAAAGAGTGCAATTACTCAGCAAATACTTTGCTTCAATTTTAAGAACAAGGGGAGGGTGCCATGCTTGGTCGGATGTAGGACAGAATGGGGAGACCAATGGTTAGGTACTAGGATAGAGAGGAGCAGGAAGTGATTCTTATTCTGTAGGGCAAAGACACAGACCAAATGAGCTGCCCCATAGGGTCCTCTGGTGTCCAGCCAGTACGTGGGTAGATCCCTTGATGAGGATCTTCAACAAAAGAAGGCAAGTACAGCAGTCCCTGATGATTGGGGGACAGACAGGGTACAGTTTTAGAAGGGCTGGCGTGGATAAAAAACATTTATTAAGCTAAAGGGTCTGTTAGTTTAACAACAAAAATTTATGGATGGAATTCTGTGGAAGACTGATTGCTTTCCTAGAAGACAAAAATTTCCAGGATTGCAGTCAACAGAGGTTCTTCATCAGAACAAGCTGTCAGTCAAACCCGTTCTATATTAATGACTTGATCACAAGTGGACTTGAGAGGGTAGTAAAGGCAGATCTATTGTATTTGGCTGCACTGAGGTCTTTGACTTGATTCTACAAATGTGGTTGATAGAAGAATTGGAGAGGTTGGTGTTAGAGCCAAGGCTCAGGAAGTGGTTTGCCACTTAGCTTATTGGTAGGACAAAAAAGCTGTGGTGAGAGGAACAATGTCAGGAATTTAAAACTGAGCAGCACATTGGTGGGCCCTACATCTAGTACTGTCTCTCTTTAGAGCATTTGTCTCAAACATATCTAAGGGAAAAGAGAACAAGATCAATCGTTGACAAACCCTTAACTTGGGAGGGGGGCAAAGGGGGTAGCTGTCTCAGGTGCAAGTTGTCAGGGGGCATGATTGTCAGTTTCTGATAGTGGGGAGTGCAGTCCCAGTTTTATAAATGAATATCAATACTGTATTTGAGTCACAGCTAAAGTGCTGAGCATGTGCTGATTTAACTGTAGTAAGCTGCTTGCCACATTAGGAAGCGACAAGTTATTTTTGTTTGCTCTTCAACTTTGTGAAGGTTTTTTTGCTCCTTGACATTGAGCAGTGTAGGGGGGGGGGGGGTGTACAACTTTGGGAAATTGAACAGGGCGTCTTATGACCTAACTATGGCTCTGCTTCTTGATGCTGGCACAAAGATAGGTGTAGCAGTGGAGGAAAAGAGTCTAAGGATGAATTTGGAAAGGCTGACTAAGTATTAAGAAACATGGCAGCTGAGGTTCAATGCAGGCAAAGTCACAGTCCTGCACTTAGGTCACAACAACCCTGCTGTGAAGGATTAGTTGTGGATAGTGAAGCTGATAGCATAAGAGCAGGAAAAGGGTCTGGGGGTGCTGATTACAGCTAGACTGGACCACCAGGAACAAAATGAGATGGTTGCGGCAGTAGTAGTAAAATCATGAAACCAAATGTTGAGTGTATTCCAAGGGGTAGACAATCCAGAAGTAAAGAAGCAATGATTACACACTGCAGGACCTGATCGGATCACAGCTTGAGGACTGTGTGCAGTTCTGAAGACCATGCAAGGAGCAGAACATCAAAATACTGACAAGAGTAGAGAGGGAAGCTACTAGAACAGTGTAGGGCTTGTGGGGACTGACAGGCCCGACATTGTAAAAGTGTAGATATTTTCACTAGAGACTGGCACAGACATGGATGGCATGATATGGGTACAGATCATGTCAGGCAGCTGTGAAGGGGGGAGCATTATGAACAAGCTGGAGAGGGTGAGGTTTAGGTAGCAGATTGGAGGGATTAAGATATTCCCAGGCTCTCCATAATTATTTGTTCACAGAGGAGGTTGTGGACCCATGAAATTAACTCTCCAATTAAGTAAAGCAGAGGGAATGCACACGGGCATTTCTGAGGACATGGTACCGATGGAGGAAAGGTAACGGGGAAGGTAGGAAAGGAGGGAGGAAGAATGTTAATGCATGTAAAGTGCAGACCAGGTAGGCTTATTGTCACCTGGCATCACACCAGTGCAACAAAATACTGAAACAATAAAGACTGCCTGTGTTCTGATAAATTAAAAATAAGTAGAATTAACAAAGACTTCAGGCCAGTACAAGCTATTTGTCCACTACTGATGCAGGCAGTTAGGTTCTGCATCCACCTGCCTTCGTGATTATTACTAATTAAATGAAATATATGACTCTAAAACCTATTTTCCTGTTTAATGAAGATATTATTTCTGATCCTATACTAATGAGGAGAAAGCTAGTGGCTGGAGTTTTTTCTTACAGTGTTACAAATTCAGAACTACAAACTAAACTTTAAACTTTTAGTTTCTATTCAGTTTGGTATAGATTCACTTCCTTGTGTGAGCATCCCATTGTTTGTGTGTGTGTGCGTGTGTCTGCGTGTGTGTGTGTGTGTGTGTGTGTGTGTGTGTGTGTGCGTGTGTGTGTGTGTGTGTTTTTGTATATGTGTGTGTATGTTTAAATTTGGACAGATTACATTTTGGGTAATTGAATTTGCTTGACATTTGCACAACTGCCAAGCTTATTGTCCTGTTTTACACACTGTAAATATGATAAGAATTTCAACCCCTCATCTGTCTGAAATGAAGCCCTGTAGAGCTAATACATAACTAACAATGAATTCTTGCAAATATTTCTTATAACACTTGCAAACAAACAACAGTAGTGGGTAGCAGTGAAACAGCTTTTGCCTGCTCATTCATCCTGGGGTGGGGGGGGGGGGGTTGTTGATTCTGCTTGTACCGGGCACTTCCTTTGGAGATGTGGCAATATTTCCTGGGTGTGAGAAGGCTACCATTTGTTTGTCTGTGGAAAGTGTCTGAGCAGGTGTGTTATTCTGTGTGATGACACCCACGATGCCAAATGCATACTCTGTCCCATTTAGGGTTCTCATTCCCATTCATTCTAATAGTCCATGCTCTCAGTCTGCATATGAGATGCCCACTTCCTGGCTCCCACCAAAGAATGTAAGGGCATCGCTCTCCCCATAAGGGTGGCTGGTAAGGCTGAGATTATCCTGGAGAAGGAGAGGACACCTATTGCAAGGCATACAGTGCAACATTGCCATTTCTGCAGGGGGGAATGAATGTATCCATGAAGAACAAGTTGGGCATCAGCAGTGGAGGGCACGGAAAGACAAAGGAGCAGTATGCTTTGTTGTGATGCACATTTTAGTAATGGAAAAGATATGGAAACAAATTAAGAAGGAATTAATAGACCAGTCTGTTTCTATTCTCAGCATATTAAAATACATAAAAACTGAAACCATTGCTTAATTTAGACTGCAGGAGGAATTTTTTGGAAGTCATTTTTGCTTTGTTTAATATAATTTTATCTGCCAATGCCCATGGAAGAAGCCAATCTCCTCTCTCTGCCCTCGGTGTCAGGTTAGACTTATTTCCTTGCCTTTATTGTCATTCCATCCCCCTCTCTCTGCCCTCAGTTACTGTCAGGCCAGCCTTCTGTCTCTACCTTCAGTCAGTGTCAGGCCAATCTCCTCTCTCTGCCCTCATTGTTAAGTTAGACTCATTTCCCTGCCTTTAATGTCATTCCAGCCTCCTCTCTCTGCCCTCAGTCAGTGTCATTCCAGCCTCCACTCTCTACCCTCAGTCACTGTCAGCCCAGCATTCTGTCTCTGCCCTCAGTCAGTACCATGTTGCCCTCCTCTCTCTTTGCTCAGAGTCAGAATCAGTATCCTTCAGGACTCACCGAGCTGAAATATTCTGTTACAGATCCCATCCCTTGACCCATGTATACCACTAGTTGATGATAATAAATCTAACAGGGTTAGATAACAGCATCATTAACTTGATAGAGCATGTAATTTGTTTTCCATTTTGTTGCAGCCCTCCTGCATATTGACAAATTTATTAATGCACTGGGATATTCCAGGCTCATGTTTTACTTGTGTTTATGCATCCATACCATGATAGCGCCTCTCTGGGTGGTAGGAGGCAGTGGCTAAGGCTCCATAACTCCCTTGTGCTCACTGATTGGGTAAGGCTATATCTGTAGTACTGCCCTGAAAGCCAAAGTAGAAACACAACCATACTTCTTTCTTATTTTTAACACAACCATTCTTTTTTTTCTCTCTTTTTTAACACAACCGTTTTTCTTTTTTTTTAACATAACAATTCTTCTTTCTTTTCCTTTTTTAACACAACCATTCATTTTTTTAACACAACCATTTTCCTTGTTCACAAGTATGCCCTGAAAGCATAAGAGTAAGCTTCTGCTAAGCCACTGAACATTAATTGTTATACTTTCTTTATCCACTCAGTCCAGTGAACATGAATCATTTCATACATTTCTGGTTCTCTCTACCATCTGTGAGCTCTGTTGTTTGCAATAAAAACATTTATCTTACTTTGTTTTGCTGTATACCTCTGTATATTGAAAGAAAATACTGTTACATATTTGTGTTGGACATAGTCTGGCAATATCCCATTGAAACCACTGCTTTAAATCTTTGGATTATTTGTATTTATATGATAATTTTCTTTATAGATTTGTAAAACCAATACTTCACTAAATCTGCATTTACGTAAAATATATAAATAAAGATAGATTAATCATTTTCAGTAATGAATGTTTAAAGATTATTTTTTGTGGTAAAAGCCTTTCACTTACTTTAATGAAATTGTATTACCTAAGTTTGGCACTACTGTTCATTTTATTCTCTCTGTTGCCACGCAGGATGCCACGATCATTTCTAGTGAAAAGCAAAAAGGCTCACACATATCACCAGCATCGGTTTGCCACTGATGGCACCAGTCCAATCTGTGAACAGAAGCCACCCAGTAGTGCTGGTAAGATAAATTACCGTTTTATATTTGCTGCCTTGAAAGCCTGAATTTAAGAAGCTACTGAATGAGCTAATACATTCACCACTGTTGTATTATTAGACAGCAAAGAAGGTGTTGCGTTCATTAAATCCTATAGCGTACATGGCTCTCAATAGAAACATTGTGTAGAATAGTCACCAATACCACTAAAGGTACTGCAGATGCATCAGTGTCTTTTCTGTTTTCATTTTTGTGTGTCTGCAAAACCACTTTCAGGCCTTCCTCTTGTAGGAATGAACTACTAAACACGTGGTGCTATCAATGACCTGTCATTACGTTCTGTCATTTTCTTCATGTGTACTGAACACAGATTGCATGCATTCATCCCTTATTCAGTATCCTTTTGCTCCTCCTGTTCCATTTCACACGTCCCAGCACTAAAGGCCCTGTCATTCCTCTATTCACTTGTTTCCATTTCAATCTTTTCCTGATCGCTTGTGCAAAACTGACATGTATTTTCACCTTTGTACCTCCTATTCTTCTTCACGTCTCTCTGAATTTCGGTATTGTGTACTTATTTTACTCTGTCTCCTTCTGTCATTAATCAGAATTTTTCTTTCACCTATTTTGAAAAGCATAATAACCCTTCTCGATCCCTTTTCTTACCCTCGTAATGCTGCGGCCACTGCTGACAGATTTCTATTACTTTTCTCGACCGTTCCTCCTTTATATCTCAATTCTCAACTGCGTCCCTTGACAATACATGCCCATTGCATTCCTCTGTCTTTCTAAGACTCCTGTTGTAGAAATATAGATCCTCCTGCCATTCACATCTACAGTATTCTTGTTTTAATCCGCATTCCATAGGCGATGATAATATTTATTTTAGCCACTTGTAAGGTCTATGATGTATATCAGTTCTTCTAATATCCAGTACATCTATCATATGAAGGATTCTTCTAACAGCTGCCTGAATATAATCAGCAGCACCACCAATACAGGCATTAATACATTTCTACTTCCCCCCTGAAGCTGTAATCAAGATGTTCTATTGCAATGCCAATACCTTTAGATCCTTCACCCTGAACTAATAAATTTACCTGGTTATTTGTTTATTTATATTTCTTTCAACTGATATCTGATGAAGAATGCAAAGAGAGAAATTTATTTGATGAAGCCCACAATGTATACAGCTGTCTGGCAAGTAACATCCAGTAGAATTATTCTGCCGGTAAAGTATTATACACATTGCAATTAAAACGATGAAAAATTACTTCAAAACTACAGCAGAAAACTACTTACAAGACATCCCTTTCGTAATAAGATATGTAAAGTCCAATTCAATAGACAAGTTACACATTTACTGTATTCCCCTGAAATGAGTGGTAAACAATAATCAAAACTGAAAAAAAACACAGAAAAAATGGATAAGTGGAATGCATGTAAGTCTGGTTTGTTTAATGCGAGTTATCTTGTATAGGTATCTGCCAAATGGGTAAAGATCAGCCCATTCCTAAGATTATTGTCTTTTACCACTAATATAGTGACTTCACAAAGCTTTGCTTCCTTGCATTCCTTATAAATATGCCATTGCTATTCAGTTCCTCACAAAAGTAATGCTGTTTCCCATAACTAGCCACTTTGTAATTTATAACCAATGTGTGGACCAGAATGGTTATTTCAAAGTTCCTTTACCATATCTTGGTCAGCAGTATGTAGGCCAGCATTTGCTATAGGGACAAGTAAATTTAGCAGTTCATTTCCCAAACGTTGAGCAAACTGCACGCATAATCACTGTGTTCTGACCACTAATAATTTCTGTGGCTCGGACTACGGTACATGTATTTTGGTTCTTAACATTGCAAAACAATCTCTGTATTTTTTCACAGCACAATAGGCAAACAGCTTCTTCCAAGAACTATTATCAGAAAACAAAGTTAATTTTCAACCATAGGTTTTATATATACATTAGTTCTACAAATCCAAGGCAAAATCTAGTAAAGAAAATGCTTTGTATTACTTTATTTTCACATGATCTGCAGTGGCATGAAACTCTAACGTCAGGATTGGTTCATCTTGTTGTTCTCCCACTGGTTAGGTTTGACAGCCAATGAGAAAACAGTAATAGCAATTGAAGCTATCAACATCGAAAGCAGAACAGTGGGACATAGAGCTTGTACTAACTGAAGTACAAACTGTTAGGCTTAATCTAATGCACCCCCACAAGTATATGTACACGAATACAAAAAAAAAAGACTTTTTTGCACTGTTAACAGGGAACTTACTGGGGCACACTAGTTCATAGCTGAGGGGCAAGTTTATTTATTTATTTATTTGTTTACAGTTTGATGAAAGGGTGAGTTCCACTACATCAGTAGCCTCTTTTCAGGGGAGACTTGAGGCAGTATTCATACTGACTAGGAGAAATTTGGCCAGGATCCTGGGGTTCTTCCCCTACTCTTTTCAATAACTGCTGCATGTTTTGTATTCATTAGAACTACCACCAACACAGGCAGATTGGGCATTGGTATGTTTATGTAATTTGGACAAAAGTTTAATACTGCCGGTTTAAAAAATCAGTGCTGCATTTTGAATTCTGAAATACTGAAAACTAAATTACATATTTCTCTTTCCATCAGTACACTGTTTTCAATTGTATCTGCTATATTATTTATTTATTCATTTGAAATGTGTTAACTGGGAAGGTGGGTAGGTTATATGAATATTTGCAGCCATGACCCGAGCTCAAGAAGAGCATAAGAGTGAGACACAATATTTACAGTTTATTTACAATAGCAGAAAAGAATATAGCAAATAGATACAAATGAATGAATTCTGGTAAGTTATACAGAATACAATGGTTTGTAATTGGAATAAACATTGAGCCTGACATCCAAACAGTAAGTATTTACTTATGTGATGGCTTGGTGGTTAACTAATGTGACTATAGTGTACAGGGTCCTGGGTTCAAGACCTGCAAGGCTGTCTATTTCTTGACGACTGGATGGGAAACAGAAAGTTTACCCCGGGGATCACTTCAGTGGCTCTGCTGGACAGAGGCACAGGGAACTAATCTAAGGGGGCGGCAAAAGCCAACACATTCTGGCTAGGCTTATAAATGCCTTCGGGCAGATAGCCTAGTACCTACCTATGAACCTATTAGCATATTTACCTTGTACAGAATGCCTAAGAGCTGTTACTTACAATGTATACAAGGTTATATATTTCTACAGAAAATTAAGTAATGTTCCATGAGTACTTGTTAATTAATATTAGTATTAGTATTAATAGTAATACTAATAATCTAGAAGTAGTTTAAGAAATTATCAGGAACCGACTACTGCAGGTGTGAGCTGATATAGTTAATCCTGAATATTATAATCAATAGTGTAACAATCCTCCAATTTAATGGAAATAATGACTACATAATTTCAGAAAAATAATGTGTGTACTGTTGTGTCCAGACAACAGGAATATTACCAGCACATGTGAAAACCGCTTGGCTAACTTCATGGTATCATGGATGAAAGATGTTACTAAATTATATGTTTAGAAAACTAGTGCTGAGAAACACAACAGTGAATTAAACACAATATAGTCTATACTCATAAATAAAATAGTTGGACACAGGAATTTATTTATCCATTTTTTCATTTATTTGCCAGGAAGGTTTGACTGGGCATAGTAGCTCCTTTTCCTTGGAAGTCTGGGGAGAAAAATCCCTTGCAACTATACTATTGAAAACAATAATATATTTATAGAGCAGTTCAAACCAGAAATTTACTATAATTTGAAAATAATTAATCACATGTAGATATAGAATGAAGTGAGAACTGAATCATAGAAAGTACAATGTATGTCACCAGTACCTGATCTAACATCAGAATCTGTTAACGTACACGCAGTCTCACACACACACACACACACACACACACACACACACACACACACACACACACACACACACACACACACACAATATTTTCTGAATAATAACTCTGAAAGGGAGTGAAATTAAGTTTTTGCAAATAAAAGCAGCATTTTGGATGTAAGGACAACTTAAGGCATATATAATCTCTGTAGTATATGCATTACTAGATAACGCAGACAAATGATTTATATGTAGATGTAGGATTCTGGATTTTGAAAGAACTACATTGTAGCTAATAACTTTTTAAATATATTCCAAATTAGAAGGAATCAGAGTAAGGTGTCTGTACTGAAATGTCTTTAATTTGTGTGTTAGTAAAATTTAACAAAGGTTGCAGTGTAATTATGAATAAAGAGAGAAACACTGGACATCATCTCCTCATGCCTTAACTTTGTCGGAAGGCAAAAAAGGTAGTTTTACTTGTGATTATAGCACTGGCTTTAGGCTTCTGAAGTAAGATAAAAACAATCCAATTCATTTAAGTTAACCATAAAATATCTGTTAAAGTAATGCTTATATATATATATATATATATATACTAGGTGCTGACCTACTCATACAGAAATATGGTGTCCTTATGTACCACCAGGAACCCAGGTCTGGAAATGGACCCAGTGTGCTGCAAAGGACCATCTGGGGGGATAGGATAAAGTGGCCATTGGCACGGTCTCCTGATTTTGGTTAAGAGTGTAGGACTCTTTCTGTATGGGTAGAACAGGGACCTGCCAAGCTGCAACCTATAAAGAGGAAGGGATGTCAAGCTGTCCAGCACATAATATGCAGGTGTGAACTTCATCTGTACTGATATTACTGCACATTCTTCCCTCTAGTAGGGGTCCCGACTTGGTAATTGCAGAGTGACGGCTGTCAGTACCTGCTGTCCATTCCCAAAGTTAATTATTTGTGTAATTTGCCCTTTTTCACAAATAAACATTTACACCATAGACTTACATGCATTATGTACCTGGCTACTTTACTATTAATTAGGGAACTAAAAGCAATCAGTGCTGGTGATTTTTATATTTAGGGGGGTTTGAATCAATTCTGAAATTAAATGAGGTTAACAAAAGCTATGTACTCCTGCAGGAATGCAGCAGGTTTCAGTACAAGGCCAATATAATTTTCTTTGATAGACACAATACCCTGTACATACTGGCACTGGTGACCTAATAGATGTAATTTAAAATGGTGTGAAGCTCTAACATATGAGTCCAAGAGTCTGTACCTCCTATGAAGTAGGACATATTACAATATTATATATTGTTTCAGAGAAATAGGGAAACTCCATAAGTTGCACAGGCAAAAAACAAACCCAAAATGCTTAAATAATGCTTTATTTGTTATTTGAAGGTGTAATCTACACACTCAACACATCCTGATTCTGTCTCTTTCTTGAACCTTAATGATATTTTCTTCCTTCCCTGCAGCTAACATCAGGCACCACCACCTCCTTTCCTCATTCACCTTGTCTGCTGGATGTGATTCATCCTCCCCCAGGCTCTAGTCAATGAGTAACTGGATGCAGTGAGGAGATCAAAGCTGTAGGCCTAGCACTGTACTGCTGCAGGGCAGGGTTATGTCCTAACTAACGCTCTCTTCTTGTAGTCTTGTGATGTCCATTGCAATTATGTGCTCAGGAGACGCATACGTGTTTCCACATACGTATAACCTCCTCACCATATACGCAACATTGCACTTACCTAGTCTATATGCTGCTTATTGCATTGTACCAAGGCTACCTCCCTCCCCCAAAGATGGGTGTGCAAACATCTACCACTCACTTCTATCCTCATGAGCATTTGTGCCACCAATCGAACATGGATCATCTGGGGTTCGGTAAAGGCTTTATTTGTCTGTGCCATGGGGCATCTTTTGATAGCATTGTTTTTAGCACAACATCATACCCAGGAAAGATTATTTTCCTCCAAATTATCACAAAAAGTTTTCTCAATGTGTAGATGTCTCTGTACAGGCTTTAAACCCATGTTGCTAGCCCCTGAAATATGTGAGAAGCAAGGACATGGCCTCTCAGACCACAGTGTTGCAAGCCAATTAATATGTGATGGGTGACTGGCCTTAAGGGCATATGTTAAATGTGCCCTGCCATCACCTTCCACACCAATTCTTTATAGCTGCAGATCAGAGTTGCAATTTCTGGCTCCATGGGATTTCACTTTCCTTAGAGTTAGGCTAGTGTCTGCTACTTCAATCTTAAGAACAGTAATTGAAACTTATCCAAAATATTTTTTTAAAGTGTATTTGCTCTCATGCCTTCCATGTGTACAATTATTTTGTACACAAATGTGCACATAATTTTTTTAAGAAAGGAGGACAAATGATAAGTCTCTGCTCCCAATACCCACTCTCCCAATTCATAGTGAGGCTGCCATAGATCTTAGGCAAACCAAGGACACAAGCTACAGTTTACAATTACTGTCCTTTAAATATCTGAAAAGTAGCATTTCACTTTGAGTAATCATGCTTTGATAGGTGGACATGAACAGTGGTCAGTACACCAAATTCAATATACTTACCCTTAAACTCATGAATAAACCAATTACCAATCACAAGTAATTAAAACGGATTCATGGAACCATTTACTTAAAATAAAATAAATATTTCACTTGAAACACACGTGCAAACAAGAATGTTATATAAAAAATTAATACAAAAAGTTATGAACAGTCAGTAGTATAAAGCAAACTCAGCAAGTGTAGACCTCGCCTAATTTTTACTGAAATACACTGTGCCTTATCTGTTGCTGGCTTTTAAAATCAGTTGATAATCTGAAAATGTTTTACAGACAGCCCTATCTCTTTGTAAATGCTCCAGTAGGAAAATCTAGCAATTCTCTAGTTAGCAGTCTCACTCTTTTCATTTATATAAATTCTAGATAGGATTTCCCTTCACTTCAGTTCTGAAATTTGGAAGATACTTACTTATTTCAATAGTTTTGCGTGTGTGTATGTGTGTGTGTGTGTGTGTGTATGTGTGTGTGTGTTTGGGTGTGTGTGGGTGCGTCTGTCAGTGGTGGGAAGGGGGGTCTGAAATAATGTAAGGTCCTTTGATCTAGAATTGCATCTTTAAGGAACATTAGACTTCAGTTAATGCAAATGTGTGCACAGCAGTGTTAGTTTCACTTTTAAACTGCAGTACATCCTTTTATAGCCAATGTACAATTTGTTTCTTATGTATTTAAATTCTGAGTTAAAATATCACAATTAGTTGGAATATTTTCCTTGTATACATACAAACTAAATCAAATACTATTCATATTTAAACCTAAAACATCAATATATAAATTATGAACAAAATGTGTCTTTCATATACATGTTCTATTTATTTATCTGCTTATTTGCTTGTTTGTTTATTTATTTAAACTTACTTGCTAGGGTGGTGCACTGATACGTATGGAGTAATTGCAGAAGTAGCCTAGGTGAGTCTAATCACAAAACAATACAGAAATAATCAAATATAAAATAGACTATTACAAAGAAAAGTAAACAAATAAATGGTCACATTATTGAGTAGCAATGTTAGTTAGTATTTACATCATGTAAGGTAAAAATATAAAAATAAAAAACAGTGAGTCAGACATTTGCTTAAAATGAGAAGTGAGAAAGAGTATATTTACATAATATGCACAAACAACAGTTTGAAAATAAGTTTAAATTCTTGCAAACAGAGAGGTGGATTGAGAACAAATAAGAGAAGAGAAATATAATTTGTTGAGACTGTGGCAGTGGTGTTTCTGAAAGAAAGAAAGAGAGGGTGATAAAGCAACATATTTTATTTGTGATTGTAAAGCTGATAAGTTCTTCTGGGAGGTTGTGTCTACAATGAGTAGGCTATATATAAGTTGGGCTAGAAGGACTTTTTGGGCAATAGTTGTTCTAGCTGGTTTTGAGAGGAAGGAACAGATATCCCTTGTCCAGTGTACTGGGGTATTGATTTTCTTCCTGGTTTTGCATATGTGGGCTTCAAAGCTGAGGGTCTAGTCTAGGCAGATACCAAAGATATTTCAGAACAGATAATTTTTCAACTGAAGTGCCAGTGAGGTATACCATGCAGTTTTTGGAGCGTTAGCTATTCTCCAGTGAGTTCCAAAAACATACTTTTTTGCCATTGAGTAGAAATTTATGTTCTTTAAGCAGTTGTCCTTTTTCACAAATGACCATTTATACCACAGACTTACATGCATTATGCACCTGGTTACTTTACTATTAATTAGGGAACTAAAAGCAATCAGTGCTGGTGATTTTTATGTTTAGGGGGTTTGAATCAATTCTGAAATGAAATGAGGTTAACAAGAACTAGGTACTCCTGGAGGAATGCAGCAGGTTTCAGTAAAAGGCCAATATTATTTTATTTGATTGAAACAATACCTTGTACATACTGGCACTGGTGACCTAATGTTCTTCTTTTGGCTTTTCCTGGTTAGGGGTCGCCACAGCGGAACTCCGGTCCGCTAATGATTGGCAGTAGATTTTTACAGTGCAGCAGTGCCAGCTGGATGTCCAACCTTCAACGAAGGCACGCCCATTCATGCATGTCTTTCGAAGGCCACTCAACTGCAGGAAGGACATGCAGACTCCACACAGAAGGTGCTCCAGCCGAGAATCGAATGGGAGAACCTCTTGCTGTGAGGTGACAAGGCTACTGCTGCACCACCGCGACTTCTATGTAACAATTTAAAATGGTGTGTGAGAGAGAGAGAGAAGATAATATATGTATTAGGTTTTGATGACTGAGTGTGAGGGGTCAAACCTGAAAATGGTCATATTATTAGCATGTTAATTAAGAAAAAGAACTGAATGGCCAGAAGGAAGTTTGCTGATTAAGACTGAAAAAAGGAGTAGTAACTGTATGGAATCTTGAGGGATCCATTTAAGTAGGGGGCATAATCCAAGAGAAAGAGATGAACCTTTTTTGACTACGAATATTTGTTTAGTTGGGAAGTCTTTGAATCATTGAGATGAGTCCCTACTTGATTTCTAAATCTAACATGTTGTGATGGCATAAGGTGTGATATACCTCATTAAATGCCTTTGTAAGATGTGCAAAAATGATTATGTGGAGTTCTTTTTGTCTATCTTCATTAAGATCTCATTAGTTGTAGTCAAAAATACAATCACAGTACTGTAGCCTGTTCAAGAGCTGTGTTTTTTTAATGAGAAAATGTGGTATTTTTCAATATGTACTCTGAATAGTTGAAGATGAATGAGTTTTTCTAGAATTTCTCAGGGTGTGGTAAGACTAGAAATCAATTTAAATATGAAGGATTATGAGGCTTTGGTTGTTTTCTTGAAATGGTTTGATTAGGGTTATTTTACAGATCCATCCATCCGCAACCAATATTTCCCATTTTTGCTCATGGGGTTGGGGTATCACATTAACAGTCACTATCATCTAGAGTCAATATTCACTATCAGTTATCTAGCCCTGACTCCATTATTAATGTGTAGCACTCACACACTCAGTTATTAATCTGTAGCACTCACACACTCAGTTATTAATCTGTAGCACTCACACACTCAGTTATTAATCTGTAGCACTCACACACTCGGTTATTAATTTGTAGCACTCACACACTCAGTTATTAATCTGTAGCACTCACACACTCAGTTATTAATCTGTAGCACTCACACATGCAGTTATTAATCTGTAACACTCACACAGGCAGTTATTAATCTGTAGCACTCACACACTCAGTTATTAATCTGTAGCACTCACACACTCAGTTATTAATCTGTAGCAACCACACACTCAGTTATTAATCTGTAGCACTCACACACTCAGTTATTAATCTGTAGCACTCACACACTCGGTTATTAATCTGTAGCACTCACACACTCAGTTATTAATCTGTAGCACTCACACACTCAGTTATTAATCTGTAGCACTCACACATGCACTCATACTCACCCCTAAGGCCAATTTAGAATTATGTTAGGCATAACATTTTGGTTAAGCAGAGGTTGTAGATGAGAAGTAATGCAATAGTAAGGGGGTCTGAGCAGTAGGAAAAGAACCAGAGAGAGAAAGGATATCTGCCTCTTTGGGATATCAATGAGGATTTTGTTCAGGAAGGATCCAATACCAATGTACTACTTCATTATATTTATAGTCTATTCAGATTTATCCTTTTCTTTGGTCTTTTATAGAATTTTGTGTCTATATGCATATCTAAGAGGTGGCTTGTGTTTGGCCAGAATCTATAATTAATTATAGATAAATTTATTTGCATTGTGATTCACTTAATTTCTTTATCTCTGATTGCATAAAGTAATGCTATAAGTCCTGGTAAATTATGGGGAGGTTGGTTTCTTCTAATTCCTTGTGATTACTATTTTTGTTCTAATTCCGTGTGATTACTATTTTGTTCTAATTCCGTGTGATTACTATTTTTGTTCTAATTCCTTGTGATTACTATTTTTGGTATTGTTAATTGACTCCAAAGAAAAGGATATTGATCCCTGTTATATACATGAAGTTATGGTTCCACTTCTAACCATCGAAATTTCAAAACATCGAAGTTCAGATCATCGAGACCAGAACATCGAATTTGAAAACGTCGAAGGTTTGAAGGGGAAGAAAAAGGTAAGTGTAGGTGGGAGAATGTTTGTGTTTTTGCAGGGCATCAAGGCGCCCTGCATACTGTGTGTGTCTATGTGCCATCTGTGTGATGGCACTACAGATAGGGTATGGAAAATCTCCCGTTTAGTGCTTCTGCATAAAACGCTAAATGGGAGATTTCCCTTTACTCCACTGTAGTGTGGTCTCAGAGTTGGAATATTAACGTAGGGGGTGTGGGGGGGTGAAGCCCCCCCTGCATACAATTGTTAAAGTTTATTTTTCTTTGTTTTTTTTTTTTTTGTTATACTTATAACCTTTGATGTTTCAAAATTCGATCTTCTGGTCTCGATGATCAGAATTTCGATGTTTTGAAATTTCGATGGTTAGAAGTGGAACGAAAGTTATTGGAGCATTCTTTGAAACTGTGTAACCTGATCTTTCAAATTTGTCTATCCACAATGGTGGTGAAAATGTTTTTTGATGATTAGCTCTTCCCACTCATGCTCAGTGAATCTTGGGTTAGGTTTAAGCTTCCTTACAGTCCTGAAATTAATAAACCACTTTATCTGAGAATGAACAAATGAGGCTTAACCAGAAATGTGTACTGTTCTAAAATAAAGAAAAAAGGAAACATTGTATAAGTTCACCATATCGTAGCTTAATATCTTATGATGTATATCTTTCTCTCTGAGAAGCTGTCTCCCATAATTATTCCCATTCCAAATATCAGAAATGACTCTGTCCCTCACATAATGCTTGCCAGATAACTTTGAATAATGTCTTATGCATGATGTGAAAGAAGACCTATCAGTCTGTTATGATTTCAATCTCCTTCAGAATTTCTGATTTAGTGATAATAAAGGTGACTTTCTTTTTAATTTTACACCCAGTTAGGGAAGTAGTGACTGAGCCTTGCCGACAAGGAACACTTCTGAACATGATGATTCTAAACCCAATTATCTGGACATACAGATAATCGATTTTTACAGGCTCATCTGATCTATAACCATAATTTAAACTTAGCTCCAAAGAATTATACTTAAAAAGCCTTACAGTACTGTCCAAACTAACTCTGTTGTCACATTAGACAGGAAAAGTGAAGTAATGGGGCCATGATTTCTGCTATCAAATACTGACCATGGCAAACTTTGATGGATTATTTTGATACAGATAGAGAAAAATAAGTTATTTGAACCTAGGAACTTTCATGTCAAATATTTCTGGCAGATGATAATTCTACACCTTTGAATAAGAACTGTAAATCACTCATCAATGCCAAAAATAAACATTATAAAAAATGGAAACACGGTGAAGTCTGTTCTGTCATAACTAAATACTGGGTACTTTGCAGTTAAAATTACTGTGTAAAACTTAAAAACAAGGAAAGAAAGAAACTTTGTTCTAGGATCTGAACTGGAAAGTAAGATACTTCCCACATTGTTGATTTCACTCTAAGGAAAAAAAGAGCATTGATGTTTGGCTAAAGTGATGCAGGACTTCATTAATTAAGGAGGAGACTGCAGGTAATCTATGGACACATTTTAAAATGCATTGTAAATCTAGATCTAACAATGTACATTTACATACCCAAAGTGTTGATGATGAGATCAATCCTGATGACTGTTCAACCCTGTTAAATGCAGCTCTCCTGTGTATATGCTCAAGGTGAAATTTCTCAAGCAGCAGTGGAGAGCAAAAAAAAAAAAAGGTGAACGGAATAATGCAGAATGTTGTTTCCTACAGGAAATCATTGCCAATGTGGCTGATAAATGTACGCCAGCAATGTTCACTCATTTTCAGATATTTCTCCTTTTTTCAACCTGGTATGACTGTAGAGTTCTTATATACAGGTTTGGTGGGGGCTTCCCCCACATTGTGGGGTGCAGGTGGGGCTTACCCACCTCAAAAAAAAAGACTAAAAAGGATTTTTTTTGCTCTTTTGACTTTGAGGGTTTTTTTTTTTGTTTTTTTGTTTTGTCGCCTCACAGTTAGGCGTTGCCCATTCGATCCTCAGTTAGAGCATCTTCTGTGTGGCAACATGCGTGAATGGGCGTTCCTTTATTGAAGGTTGTGCATTAGGCCCAGCAAGCCAGCACGTAAAACTCTACTGACAATCATTAGCGGACCGGAGTTCCGCTGTGGCGACCCCTAACTGGGAAAAAGCCGAAAGAAAAAACATGTTGACTTTCAGGATGTTGTCATTTTATTGTAGAACCAATAATTGTATTATTGTGGAATAAGTGGGCAAATTGCTCAGGCAACAGAAAACTAAGAAGGCTATAGGACCTGAAGATATCTCTAACTTAGATGGAAGACAACTATTGGAAGGACTGGGTGCAATTTTCTGCTATCATTTCAAAACGTCTGTAGGAGAAAATAAAATTATTTCTTTGTCTTTACTATGTCTACAGAAGAAAAGGACCCAAACATAATGCTGAGTAGTATATGGCAGTCAAGCATTTATGCAGTAGTATACAAAAAAAAAAAAAAAAAAAACTTTTTTACTGCAGTATCACACGTGAGTTTAGTAAGGAAGGTAAGTTAGATATCACACATTATACAATGACTGGCCATTAACATTCAAAAACGAGTACACTGATTGGTCAGCCCAGAGTACCCATTGCAAATCGAGATTATACCAACGTTAAAAGTCCAGCCGCTAAAGTATCATTGCGCAGACAGACTTTTTTTATCTGTTGGTATGTATAGACATGCATTGGTCTGACGGAAACAAAGTCTGAAACTGAAACGCATGTCATTATTCAGGGACTTTGCTCCTCATACAATTTGTGGTTTTCTGACAAATCACTAAGGAATGAAGTCACTAAATAATGACATGCATTTCTATTTCATAGTTTCTTTCCTTCGGACAATGTAAATCCACCCATCCTCAACCCCTTTTCCCATTTTTGCACATGGGGTTGGGGTGTCACTACAACAGTGACAATCCTCTAGAGCCAAGGTTTGCACCGCAAAATCTTTCTCAAAAAAATAAGAGGTGGAGAGGTACTTACGAGAGCAGGGAAAATACAAGAAAAATCTTGTATTTTCCCCATCTCTCATACCTCTAAAACTGTCCCGAGGTTACAGCTTTCTTTTCTTTAAAAAAAAAGAAAAAGCAATGGAGATCTTCCTGTCTCCTTTGTTTGCTTTCCAACGTACTGATGTATTGCATAAATGTTGGAACGGAAGTCCCATATGCATGTTCAGTGCATCAACAAAGCAGCAGAACTGGGAAACAACATGGAAGAACACCACAGTACCGTTATACAAAGACATCATTTAAGAAAAGTAAGTATTTTTGTTCCTTAAATAATGTCATTGTGTAATTGCAATAACAGACTCCTGGGTGGGGTATATTGAAGATTTACCCATGGTTGGCTTTGTTTGATCACTCCGGCTTCGCCCTCGTGATTAAACCACACCAACCATGGGTAAATCTTCAATATACCATACTCAGGAGTCAGTTATCACTATTTATACCATGACCCCCCATTAATATTCCAAAACGTGCATGCTGATTGGCCAGCGTGCACGTTGTAAATCGACTTATACTAATGGAAAAAGTCCGGGCGACCGTACTTTTTCCATTCGTATAAGTCTCTTTTAAAACACTGTCTCGCTATGTTAAAAGAGTTTAACATAGCGACACAGGTTTAAAAAAAAAGCAACGGAGATCTCCTTTGCTTTTTTTAAAGCTGTCTCGCAATGTTAAACTCCTTTAACACAGCGACACAGTGTGTAAAAAGCAATGGAGATATTGCTTTCTCAGTTGCTTTTTTTTTAAACCTGTCTCGCTATGTTAAATGGGTTTAACATAGCGAGACAGCTTTAAAAAAAGCAACAGAGATCTCCATTGCTTATTTTAAAGCTGTCCCGCTATGTTAAACCCATTTAACATAGAGAGACAGGTTTAAAAAAAAAAGCAACGGAGAAAGCAAGATCTCCGTTGCTTTTTACTGTTTTGCTATGTTAAACAGGTTTAACATAGCGAGACAGCTTTAAAATAAGCAACGGACATCTCTGTTGCTTATTTTAAAGCTGTCTCGCTATGTTAAACCCATTTAACATAGCGAAACAGTAAAAAGTAATGGAGATCTTGCTTTCTCTGTTGCTTTTGGCCACAGCTCTGATGTACTGCGTAGGCATGTGCAGTACATCAGAACTGCCACGGATACCAGACAGCTGCAGAAGGGCAGCAAAGAGGCATTATACAATGCCATTATTTAAGAAAAGTAATTATTTATTTTCTTAAATAATGTCATAGTATAATAGCAATAACCCACTTCTGGGTGTGGGTAATGCGGGATTTACCCACAGTTGTCTTTGTTTGGTCCCTCGGGCTTCGCCCTCGGGACCAAACCACACCAACCGTGGGTAAATCCCGCATTACCGACACCCAGGCGTGGGTTATTGCTATAAGAATACCTTCAGGAAAGGATAATCCACTTCTCTAAAGTTACTTAATTTTCAGGAATATGCTGCTGTGGAAATGAGCAAGGATTTATAGGTTAACACACCTTTTGTAGATATCTGAGTTTAATAATGTAGACTATAATTTGTTAATTAATTAATTACTGGAGGTCATAGTTCTGAATGAATATCTTACTACGTGATTGAACAGAATCCATTCCCTTCATCTGCCTTCACCTATGTATTTCTAGATAACCTTGTTTTTCCTACCCATTACAGCCGTCTCCTAAATGATTAATACTGTCTCCCCTAAACTGCTTCTTTGCCCTTAGAAACTCATTTGCTTACACTGACTTAAAGCCTTAAGCATATTTGTGTTTGATACTCTGTGAATAACTGGCTGCTAGTTATTGTTGACAGAAAAGTTCCCACTGTGTACTGTTTTGTCTCTGTATATCAGCCACTGTACTTTTACTTTGATTTAGTTGTATGTTTTTTTTTTTTGCAATAGTTAATGTGGTATTTGTTTTCATTATTGCATTATGATATTGCTATCATCTCTTTTCCATGGCATTAGCAGTATCCCAACACACTTCCTGATTAACATTAATAAATTATATTTTAATCTAACTTTCGGAATACAGACTCTGCACATTCACACATGGAAAGGGAGGGAGGAAGAAAGAGAAAGAGAGTGAGAGAATATGTGACTTTGCAGGACTGTTTTACACTTCTGCTGTGGTATGGCTTCAGGATATGGTGTGATGGCAACAGCATTATAACTGCAAAGATTCCGTCACATCAGAATTCTAACGGCTTTAGCCTCAGTAGGAGTGGTACTACTGTTACCTGTCTGACTATTCAAATGAGGCTCGTGTTACAGTTTGTTTGGCATACCATTATAGCAACATGGAGGGGATAGTCTTTTAATGATTGCTTATTCTGGGCAGCATACCATCAATCTGTGCATGCAGTCAGCTCACTGCAAAATATTATAAATCAGAAGTAAGCAGATTTGATTTTAGATTTAATGGTTCAGTTCTAACCTACTAATTAAAAAAAAAAAGAAATCCAAGACACAGATAACTGCAGAAACATATAGGGAAGGCAACATTTTCTATGATTCATAAAATTTAGGAAAAATTAAAGCAGCAGGTGAGCTATAAATATTCTTTAAAATACTTTCTGAGCTGGCAGCTTTGCCTATCTTCCTGGTGTTGCCCGTCAAACCTGTCTTTCCACTTTGTTCCTCCTGCACAATGCTGTATAATTATCACTTCCACTAACACCTTAACTTAAATATTTGTTTCCTTAAACCTCAGTTTTTAAAAGTGTGCTCTCTCAAATTAATTTCTCTTTTCTTTCCTTCCACTTGCTTTGTTTCGAATCATTGTTTTACTCATACATTAGAATGTATTTGTGAATAATATTTTTTATCTATTGATATGTGCTGTTCTTTTATAAAACTCTATGTTTTACTATGTCTACTTTCTGCACCCATTCTTTTAAACTGCTTAAACTCATTGCAATTTTGCTTAGCATCTTTTTTCACCTTTTGTACACGTATTATACTTGGAGATTTACTCCTCAGGGCTCCACAGAAAAGGGGCAACTTATGCCCAGACAGATGGTAAACTAATGCTAATAAATAAACAAATACATAGATAGATAAAATCAGACAGACTCTGCTGTTTATTTCATCAATGGGAATGCCAAGGGATGTGGAGGAAATAAATTCACCTTGTGTTACTACCTGAAAAAGCTAGCCCAAGTGATATGAAACGTAATGAAACAACATTTTTACTGATCATTAGTGCTAAACTGACTTTGGGGTGTGTTGCAGTTTCTTTGTCGGTGACTGGCACATACAAATCCTTCTTGTTTGATATTCAGTCAGGTGGCTATTAATATCCCCTTCCTCTACTTTAGCTTACTATTTACTTGTAACAAGAACACATAATCAAAGTAGATACTATTGAAAAAAGAGTTTACAGCAACTGCTTAGCCTTAACAGAAACAATCTGGTCAAGCCAATTACCAAGGCATTTAAAATATATGGACATTATTGTGCACACTGTTATATTTGGTCCAAAGTTTTCTGCTGAGCTGAGCTGTCTCTTATCTCATTCAAAAACTGCATGCCAGATGGGTAACCCATAGTTTGCCACTGGTTAAAGTCTGAGACTTATCTCAGCCAAAAGCTGTATGTTAAACAGGTGCCACAATACCATCCTCCATCTCGTATACTTTCTCTGGTGCTCCAGTTAGCAACTCACATGCAATGCACACTGGGAGTTGTAGTGCCAGTTGTGTAATATAATTGTATTTGATAATGACAATGGAGTACATCTCCTACACAAACACTATATCAGTCTAGAGGAGAGGCAACTGGCTTACTCTGGCACTGGATGTTATATGCCAAGACATCTGGAACATTTTTCCCTGGGCCTTCACTGAAAATAGGCTCTGTCCTAGTTGGATTTTCCCGGTCAACAAATGTTAAATAAATAAATAAATCTATACGTTCTTTTACTTTTAGATTGCTTTTTGTTGATCAAGAAATACAGTCTTAACAGTTTGCAGGAGGTTTGTTCATGCTGGAGGATGGTCAGGATCTGAACTGTAAAACAGAAGACTCCTGCGAAAATAGGTGACTTGGAAGTACATTAATAGTTTCACTAAAGTTAGACAATGATATTGAAAAGTATAACTTGATTTTTGGGAGGAGGGCAAGTGTCCCCATCTCATCTATGGATGCTCATGTTCCAGGAAAGTTCTCTGTATGATCATATGCTTGTCTAGTACAGACTTAGAGTTATTACCTTATGTGACATCCTCAAGCTGGGCCAGTGATCAAGGAGCCTGAATCCTCACCATTGACACTGGAGAGGGATGTTCACTTGGAATACAAATGGATACACTCAGTATTTCCAGATGTAGACCTCTCTGCATCAAGCACAATTTCCCTTAAGAGCACACAGGGAACACACTCAGCCCACAGTCGGGATTTTCTGGATTTCTATATCTGTCTCCCTCCAGGTCCCCAGTAAGACTTCCCACTGGTACAGCTGTAGGGTTAGGTCCTCAGCCAAGTGTCCAAGCCAAGTCCTATACCACTCTCTCTGTGAACCCAGTGCTTTGTGTCCCTGCCCCAAGTAGCTGACACACACACACACACACACACACACACACACACACACACACACACACACACACACACACACACACACACTCACACACACACACACACACACACACACACACACACACACACACACACACACACACACACACACACACACACACACACACACACACACACACACACACACACACACACATACACAACCATATCAGGAAAGGCTGGCACAGAGTTACCTGCTGTGTCCCCTTCTGCTCAGAGTATAAGGTAGTTATCCCTGCTGCCAGACACTCCACAATCAGCTACTCTAAGGCCCTTAACAAAGCGTGACCAATTATACTTTGTAATATTAATACTAATGCAAATGGTAGTAGTTGACCAAGACAGCTAGGCCTTCTGGAGTGATCCACAAAGTGTCACCAAATAATTATAAGCACTCTCAAAGATTATATACTTTCTAAAAGGACCAGCCACAATAAAAGGTTTAAATATATTTAATAATAAATAATAAAAGAACATGAAAATACTGAATATATATTTGCAGCAAACCATAGAGTTCAAATCACAGCAAATATTGAAAATAACATTGATGGACAGACTCAGACAAATAAAGAAAAACAATATCTAAACTAAGCTTTACTCTGTTTTCCAGATTGAATCTAGGAGAATTGCTATTCCCTACTTACTTAATAGAGCAAGGCAGATGACATGGTGAATGCTCCTTCTTCTTGTCAGGCCCAAGACAGAATACTCAATACTGAGAGATTTCTCTTTGTAATATCTAAAATTTCCAAGATGGACGGCAGAATGACCTCATCTGGTCACACTGTTCCTGTTTGAAACTTGAGACAGGATGTTAGCATAGATGTGATAAGATGCATATCTAAAGTTTTGCTAATGTTTATGGCAGTGCCTGGGGCTTCCCCTCTTTTTACTGAGCTAATGAACAAAGGCTTTTTCCAGACACGCCATCTCTGGTCCTATTCAGAGCTGTGAGATAAGCACTTCCATAGCCCAGCAGATGGTCCAATTAACAGTATTTTTTAAGTAAGAAGTAAGCTAGCTGTTTAAGCCCTTCTCTTCCAGTGTCCTTTGCTAACATATATACATACAGTCTCACATGTATATTCATTCTCTGTCCAGCAGTACTCACTGTTCATACATTTTTTTAACACTAGCAAACACTGGCAACTTTACAAACACATTTTGATTTTCAAATGCCATACAGTTCTAATACATTTGTAACATAAGCATTTGTGCAAATCAGTTTGATATTCAAATGCCATACAGTTCTAATACATTTGTAACACAAGCATCTTACATAAATCAGTTTGATATTCAAAGGACATACTATTATTTACAGAACTCCAGCTGACTATGCTAGCACTAGCCCATATCATCACACCTTATTCAGTGGAAATTATAGAAATAGAACATTTTTTGAAAAAAAATGTTTTATAGACTTGAAACTGCAGCATGTGAAAATATAGAATGCACCTTCCTAGGAAGTAATTTAATTTAAAGCAAAGCGCAGGAAACTTACCATACTGGAAAATAGCCAGCTGGGTCCCTGAGCATGTAGCGTGCAAACCATTGTAGTAACTGCAATGATGTTGCATTGTTACAAATGTCTTTCTTCACAAAATTGCTTTTCCAAATGCATTCACAAGTTACTTGACAAAGCAGCACCTTTTAACTGAATAGTACCTTTCATATATGGTTGTTTTATAAATACTTACAAATTAACATTTTAAGAAATATTCCATGTCAGGACACAATAATGGTTACATGCAGAGGACAAAAATTTTGAAGTCTGATATGAAAAGTTAAACACAGTATTTCACACATTGTCTTCCATTATGATCTTCCCATAAACTCTTGCCTGTAGAGAGCAATTAATCATTAGCAAGAAGGCCCTGCAGTCTGCTGTTTATAGCACACAAAGGCAAAGCAGATGACACAGGCCTTAAAGTTATAAAAGGCTACTGGCTAACTGGAGTGCAGTATTCGTCACTACTAGCTGGCTGTATGATGGATATTATTAGTCAATACTGGCTAACTTTGTGATGCACAGCGTTAGTCACTACTGGATGACTGTGTTGTGTACATTATTAGCAACCGCTGGTTTATTCTGTCATGTGCATCATTAGTCACTACTGGCCAACCGTGTGATGTGCATTATTCTTAAGCAAATAATTGCCCCCCTGAGTCAAAAATCAACTCATGGTGACTCTGTGGGTAGAACCCATAGGGTTTTTATGGCATGGCCTACAAGTTGGTAATCCTGTGCCTTAACTTCTGTGCTATCAGGCTGGTTACCAATTCCCTATTCTTGTTGTGCAATTTTTTTCTTAGTCACAGCACATGTGAGAAACAGATCACCATTAAAACAAATACAGGGATTGATAGACACATGCTCTGCAAACATGTAGTTCTAATTTTTGAGAAGGTTGCTGCATGAACAGTGGCAAAGTAATAAGACAAGCATTTGTCATTCATTAGCAGAAGCAATGAGAGCAAAAGCCCACCTAACTAAAGAGAGGTGCAATGACAATGGGATTAACATTGCCAAGCTTTCCGGTGGCAGGAGCAGCTCTACAGTAGGGCATATAACTGATGTGTTACAGTTAAGACAAGCTAGCTTGGACAAGTCATTGTCTGCTCATGCATGCAACACACTGCTCCATAGCTGCATCTTGCAGTCTTCTTGAACAAGAAGGGCATCATAGAGGTTACCAAGCAGATCAATGTGTGTATCCATGGCATAGTGGAAGATACTGAGACGTGGCTGTGGAAAGAGCAAAGGGAGAAAGGCAGGTAGCAGGGCAGGGTGACACAGAGCACTCAGGCGGACAACAGTGATATAGATGCAAAAGGGCAGGAAGGCAGTGGATGAGCACAGACATACAGTGGAGATTCCTTGGATGTGTGAACAGAGCTGACATCTCCATCCTATGAGTCAGTAGGGGAATCACTGAGTTTGTAATGCCCATTACTGTAAAGTATAGTCCACTCCACTTAGGTTTGATGGGATGACTTAACTAAGGCCACCCATATCTATTCTCTCAGATACCTCTGATGTACAATTCCAGCAACCTATATGACAAACTATGCTGAAATCATGAAGGCATCTGTGGCTGACAATGATGGCAACATGGAAGTGGTACAGTCTGATGACACCATGGGACATGCAAGTGGTGCAGTCTGATGATACCATGGGAGTATCTGCAACACTACAGAGGAGGCGCTACCAATATCCACCATTGCAGCAACCCTTGTAATGAACCAGGCTGAGCAGAGAGTCTCAGATGGGCATTATAGACATTCTGTAGAGGAGACTTCCTCATGAGCTCCACCTGTGTCCCCAGCACACATACCCAATATTGGGGTTAGATGTGAAGGGGGGGGTCATCACCACAGGACCATCCCTGATATGGCTGTGAACCTTGGCATTAATCAGTAGATGTGGTCAGTGATCTTGACACATGTGGCTGCTACCCACAGCATTGTGGATATGGACAGTGTGCTTTATGATGTGTGGGACAGCATGTGTTATTTACACAGTGACTTGGAGGATAGAGGCAGGGAAGACACAGTACTGTTGAAGTCAAATGTGAAAAATGTGGCCTAAATAGGTGCCTGCACACACCCAGCCACCTCAGTACTTGGGCACTGTCCAGGTCATGGCAACAGTGCTCCTATGGTTCAGCACTTGTGATGCCACACTGCACTGCATTAACATTTCCCTATAGTTTTACTCCTACCAAATTGCCTTTTGGCTCACAGCCTGTCACTCCCAGTTGTGGCCATCATTCAGATAACTGACACCTCAGGCTGCATGTTTCCATTCTTATAGTTGTATCCCATTCATGCTGCATGTGGGCAGGCAGCCTGTGACATCCAGTTGTGGGAATCATTCAGGCTTCGTGCAGGGGTTCATTCCTCTGGCACAATGTCTGGGATAACTCATCAGGCTGCATGCAGATGTTTCTGTAGTTCTTCTGTTTTCCTGTACACTTTTGGCACACAGTCTGCCATGCTTGATTGTGGACTTTGACAAGGTTGTACGCAGTGGTTCTCATTAGGATCAACAAGAGTTTCACCCCCCCCCAGGTTGCAAATGTACAGTCCTATAGCTTTGCCGCATCACACTTTGAACTGAACAGTCGTGTTATTGTAGCCTTACTCCAGTTCTGGAAATGTGATTTCCCAATCACAATGTGAATCTGAATCTCTCTGCACCACATGCTCCAGAGACCTCAGTCTCATTACCACAATTAACAGAACATGTTGGAGGCACAGGTTCATAACCCAGAGACTGCCCATGCTATGGAACAGACTTCCCATACATGTCAAGCAGAGCACCTTGCTGACCCTCTTCAAGAGAAATCTTGATGAGTGGATGGGAAACAGAAAATTCACCCCGGGGATAACAACAGTGGCTCTACTCGACAGAGGCACTGGGAACTAAGGTCCGGTGGCACTATGCCAGGGTAATCCTATGGCTAGGCTTGTAAAGGCCCCAGGGCTATTAGCCTAGTACACACCTATGAACGTATGATTATGGAATCCCCAGAACCTTCTAGATTGCATGGTTACATGTTCACCCCCCCCCCATGATTCTACCCCATATCAGAGTATTGCACTCACCTGTCACTGAGCATCCCCCACACCATGCACGTACTGATGATTATGTCTGGTTCACCCCCTAAACTGGATGGGTACGATGATGTCTGATAATACACAGCATGGCCAGTCCATCTACTGTCCTGTATAGTCTCTCTGTGATACTGCATGCAGAGCTGTAACTAAGACAGGGCAAAGAGGACAGCTACCCAGGGCACATTTTCAAGGACGATACAATCAGTAGGTGTCAGTGCTGTTGGCATGCAGTACTGACTTCATAAATGAATGATGCTACATGTGCACTCACAGCTGAAGTGCTGCTGAATAAAGTGAGTGTGTTGATTTAACAGTAGCAAGCTGCTTGTTAAAAGCAGTTTGCTACAGTTTCAGAGAAGAGCTTATTTTTGGTCTTCAGTTTGGAAATTTATTTTTCTCTTCAACCTGGGCAAGACTTTTCGGGGGGGGGTGCCAGTTTTGGGATCTGCACATGACACCCAATGACCTAAGTCTATTTCTGACTGCATGTATAATTTTATTGTTTATTGTCTGTGCCATGACTCATAGTGGTTGACCAAATACTGGCACTTTACCCAGGTTGCCATTTATTGTGCCCACCTCTGCTTTGGTTGCAGTCCTGGCATTGCATGTTCTCCCCTGTCTGTCCACACTTTCCTTCTGCTGTTGGTATACGTAGTACTGAAAGCCCTGTCAAGATGTCTACCTGTTGCTTCATCTGTTTGCCCAATGTCATGCTATGCAGCAAGGCACGCTCAACACAAATCCTGCTGTAGTTATGTGGACTTAATTGCAGTACCCCACCTGAGGCATATGGACACCATAGGCATCCTTTTTATAGTTCAAACACATGGTTCACTATATTTCATGTTTTCAACTGGGCTCCTTTGCAAGACATTTCCTGCATGGTTTGAGGATTGTGTAGTGAGGTCATCAATGAGGGCTCTAGAGCATATCTGACATCACTTGCAACACACAAGAAGCTTTATATGTGGGCTGCTTGCTATCTTCATGCTATGAATGTATAGAACTGCCTACTAGCATGTGTGTGCACCTACCAACCAGATGACCCTGTGGGAAGTCCTTTCATAGGAACTGTTGGTAGAAGCTGGATGTGTGCTAAATGTGTGAATTATGTGAATTGCCTGGATGGTACATGGACATATTATAAATAAGACTCAGTGCATTAAAGACCACCCCCTTCTTGTTTCTATATTTCAGGCCCTTCTGGACCAGGTGAGGCCTTGATGGCAACAAGTGGGTCTCTATAGCTCTCGGGACCTCAGGAAATGGACTGGGTCATAAGTTAACCATATGGTGCTGGTTCTCTCCTCTACTGTCCTACAGAACCAGGTATATGTACCAGGTATAAGCTGTAGCATAATATCAAGGAAATGCTTTAGGATTTGTGAGTCTGATGCCAGTGTTAGACTGAATGTGTCTCACATAGGTCACTTAAATAGCATTGTAGCTAACCTGTTTAAGGCTACACATACCAACAGTGTATCCTGAGCCTTTTGAAAAAATCATGTTATATCCCCACAGTTCAAACAGCTATTCATATCTCTAGAACGAAGTGTTGCTAAACAAGTGTAAATGGCAAACTGTTCATTAAAAACAAATTTTTACAGTAGTCACATCCTTCAGATATTAGGACTTAAACTGGATTTTATAAGTCACATCAAATACAGTAAATATTAAGTTTTGTAATGTTTTCTAAACAACTTATTGTGCTTCAGTAACCATTCAAGGTACACACACACACACACACACACACACACGCACGCACGCACACACACACACACACACACACACACACACACACACACACACACACACACACACAGACAATACCACAGTGTCAATAACATTTTCTTAATCTAGGTGTGAGTTTTTATATTAGGCTAAGCAGTTCTGTGTTGTTTAATTGTTGAGATTTTTAATGAAATATGAAAATTATTGTGATATAAATAAGTAGTACATAAACAACTTTCTCCTGCACTCAACCACTGATGAAAGCACTTTGCTGAAACTGGTCTGGTTCTCTGGTTTTCATTAAAAACTTTATGCTCTTGCCTTCCGGGTGCTGGTCTCTTTTGTTCAGTATCAAGGTTGTTTGGTCCGCGCATCCACCATACTTGCTAGCCTGGTTCTTCTGTCAAATATCAATGCAGTTTTGTTTTAAATCGTGTACCTTTAAAATTAAATCTTGCAATAGTTTCATGTAGCATGGGTTTAGAATTACAAATGTAAATATGATCAGGCAGTACATTGAATATCTTAATGTGTCAGAATGATGACATTAAAGAGACACCTGACAGCATCACTAGGGTTATAGAGCTGTCTTTCACTACTCCACACATTGTCAGTACTACTCCACACATTACCTTCATTACTCCACACTTTACCTGTACTACTCTACACATTACCTGCACTACTCCACACATTACCTTCATTACTCCACACTTTACCTGTACTACTGCACACATTACCTGCACTACTCCATACATTACCTTCACTATTCCACACATTACCTTCACTATTCCACACATTACCTGTACTACTCCACATATTACCTTCACTACTCCACACATTACCTGTACTACTCCACATATTACCTTCACTACTCCACACATTACCTGTACTACTCCACACATTACCTTCACTACTCCGCATATTACCTTCACTACTCCACATATTACCTTCACTACTCCACACATTACCTGTACTAATCCACACATTACCTTCATGACTCCACACATTACCTTCACTACTTCACACATTACCTGTACTACTCCACACATTACCTTCACTATTCCACACATTACCTGTACTACTCCACACATTACCTGCATTACTCCACACATTACCTGTATTACTCCACACATTACCTGCACTACTCCACACATTACCTTCACTACTCCACACATTACCTGTACTACTCCACACATTACCTGCACTACTCCACACATTACCTTCACTATTCCACACATTACCTGTACTACTCCACATATTACCTGTACTACTCCACACATTACCTGTACCACTCCACACATTACCTGCACTACTCCACACATTACCTTCACTACTCCACACATTACCTGCACTACTCCACACATTGCCTTCACTACTCCACACATTACCTGTACTACTCCACACATTACCTGCACTACTCCACACATTACCTTCACTACTCCACACATTACCTGCACTACTCCACACATTACCTTCACTACTCCACACATTACCTGTACTACTCCACATATTACCTGTACTACTCCACACATTACCTTCTCGACTCCACACATTACCTGTACTACTCCACACATTACCTGCACTACTCCACACATTACCTATACTACTCCACATATTACCTTCACTACTGCACGCATTACCTGTACTACCCCACACATAACCAGTATTACTCCACACATTACCTGCACTGATCCACACATTACCTATACTACTCCACATATTACCTTCACTACTCCACACATTACCTGTACTACTCCACACATTACCTGTATTACTCCACACATTACCTTCATGACTCCACACATTACCTGTACTACTTAACACATTACCTGTACTACTCCAGACATTATCTATACTAATCCACACATTACCTTCACGACTCCACACATTACCCGTACTACTCCACACATTACCTGTACTACTCCACATATTATCTTCACTACTCCACACATTACCTGTACTATGCCATACATTACCTTCACTCCTCCACATATTACCTATACTACTCCACATATTACCTTCACTACTCCACACATTACCTGTACTACTCCACATATTACCTGTACTACTCCACACATTACCTTCTCGACTCCACACATTACCTGCACTACTCCACACATTACCTGCACTACTCCACACATTACCTATAGTACTCCACACATTACCTGTACTACTCCACACATTACCTGTACTACTCCACACATTACCTGTATTACTCCACACATTACCTTCATGACTCCACACATTACCTGTACTACTCCACACATTACCTGTACTACTCCACACATTATCTATACTAATCCACACATTACCTTCACTACTCCACACATTACCTGTACTACTCCACACATTACCTGTATTACTCCACACATTACCTTCATGACTCCACATATTACCTGTACTACTCCACACATTACCTGTACTACTCCACACATTATCTATACTAATCCACACATTACCTTCATGACTCCACACATTACCCGTACTACTCCACACATTACCTGTACTACTCCACATATTACCTTCACTACTCCACACATTACCTGTACTATGCCATACATTACCTTCACTCCTCCACATATTACCTATACTACTCCACACATTACCTTCACTACTCCACACATTACCTGTACTACTCCACATATTACCTGTACTACTCCACACATTACCTTCACGACTCCACACATTACCTTCTTGACTCCACACATTACCTGTACTACTCCACACATTACCTGCACTACTCCACACATTATCTATACTACTCCACATATTACCTTCACTACTGCACGCATTACCTGTACTACTCCACACATTACCTGTACTACTCCACACATTACCTGCACTGATCCACACATTACCTATACTACTCCACATATTACCTTCACTACTCCACACATTACCTGTACTACTCCACACATTACCTGTACTACTCCACACATTACCTGTATTACTCCACACATTACCTTCATGACTCCACACATTACCTGTACTACTCCACACATTACCTTCATTACTCCACACATTACCTTCTGTACTACACACATTACCTGTACTACTCCACACATTACCTTTACTACTCCGCACATTACCTGTACTACTCCACACATTGCCTGTACTAGTCCACTCATTGCCTGTACTACTCCACACATTACCTTCACGACTCCACACATTACCTTCACTACTTCACACATTACCTGTACTACTCCACACATTACGTTCACTATTCCACACATTACCTGTACTACTCCACACATTGCCTGCACTACTCCACACATTACCTTCACTACTCCACACATTACCTGTACTACTCCACACATTGCCTTCACTACTCCACACATTACCTGTACAACTCCATACATTACCTTCACTGCTTCACACATTACCTGTACTACTCCACACATTACCTTCACTATTCCACACATTACCTGTACTACTCCACACCTTACCTTCACTACTCCACACATTACCTGTACTACTCCACACATTACCTTCACTACTCCACACATTACCTGTACTACTCCACACATTACCTTCACGACTTCACACATTACCTTCACTACTTCACACATTACCTGTACTACTCCACACATTACCTTCACTATTCCACACATTACCTGTACTACTCCACACATTACCTGCACTACTCCACACATTACCTTCACTACTCCACACATTACCTGTACTACTCCACACATTACCTGCACTACTCCACACATTACCTTCACTACTCCACACATTACCTGTACTACTCCACATATTACCTGTACTACTCCACACATTACCTGTACTCCTCCACACATTACCTTCATGACTCCATACATTACCTTCTCGACTCCACACATTACCTGTACTACTCCACACATTACCTGCACTACTCCACACATTACCTGCACTACTCCACATATTACCTTCACTACTCCATGCATTACCTGTACTACTCCACACATTACCTGTACTACTCCACACATTACCTGCACTACTCCACACATTACCTATACTACTCCACATATTACCTTCACTACTCCACACATTATCTGTACTACTCCACACATTACCTGTATTACTCCACACATTACCTTCATGACTCCACACATTACCTGTACTACTCCACACATTACCTGTACTACTCCACACATTACCTGTACAACTCCACACATTATCTATACTAATCCACACATTACCTTCACTACTCCACACATTACCTGTACTATGCCATACGTTACCTTCACTCCTCCACATATTACCTGTACTACGCCATACATTACCTTCACTACTCCACACATTACCTTCACTACTCCACACATTACCTGTACTACTCCACACATTACCTTCACTCCTCCGCACATTACCTGTACTAGTCCACACATTGCCTGTACTACTCCACTCATTGCCTGTGCTACTCCACACATTACCTGTACTTCTCCACACATTGCCTGTACTACTCCACACATTATCTGTACTACTCCACACATTACCTGTACTACTCCACACATTACCTTCACTACTCCACACATTACCTGTACTACTCCACATGTTACCTTCTCTTCTTTCTCTCACATTTTAGCCTCTTATATAGCCTCTTCCTTTTCTTATAAGCTCTGACCCCATCACATTATGTATGTATCCTTCTCATTAATGAAGAGGTCCTTATTTCCTTCTTCTGTCATTTCCTTAACCCTTCTTAACCTGGGGAGGGACATTTCCTAGTTTGCTGCTTGAAGACTAAGGTGAGCCATGACTTTCATTCTTTCCCTAGTTGCTTATTTCCTAATCTTGTTTCTGAGCCTATGTTTCTCCTATTACTATTATTTTTCAAATATCCAGGGGGTCTGAGTGGCATAGTTATGCATTAAGGACCTCCTGCTTCATTTTCCAATTGTTAGATTAAAATCAGTGTCATCATTTCCTTCTGTTCTTTGTCCTCTTGCACCATCATTGTGAACTGTATCCTATCATAAATGTGAACAAAAATGACCACCTCTTTTGCTCCCTGTTACTCCTGCATTATGGGTTCTGCAGTTTCTACAATATCAGTAACTCCTTTCAAGTGCACTCTGAGTCTGTAATTACTCTGAGTCAGTAATTACTCTGAGTCGGTAATTACTCTGAGTCAGCAATTACTCTGCATTGGTAATTACTCTGAGTCAGTAATTACTCTGAGTCGGTAATTACTCTGAGTCAGCAATTACTCTGCATTGGTAATTACTCTGAGTCAGCAATTACTCTGAGTCGGTAATGCATTCTGTTACAAAGGCTGCTGATACTCCACATCATCCTATTTACTCACCACGGCTTTGTTTCTTTTTTTCTTTTTAGTGGTCCTCATGCTTCCCCCTACTGTGCTCCCTCTATACACTTGCTAGTGACACTGTTATTTCCTCTTGTACCCTCACTGCAGTTTAGCATAACCTTCCATTTCTGCTTTCTGTAACTGCTTCCCTTCAGTTCTTAGGTAAAGCTGGCCTACGTCATGTATCTCACATTTTGCCATTTATCTCTAGGCCTTTTGTGACCGTATAGCCTCAATCCCTATTCTGACTGTCTGTTCATTCACTGAAATTGCATTATTCTCTCTTTCCTTGTTATTCTTATCCATGGAAGCACCAGCTTCTGTAGGAAGGGATTGAGATCCCTGCCTTCCATCAGCATCCCTCCTACCTTCCTTGTACTGTTCTTTACTATCTGTACCATTTTTTGATATACCAGTAGTTTTTAAATAAACAGTAATTAGATGTTTTAAAATGGCTGATTGGGTTTGTTCAGAATTTGGCTGAGTACACTTTTTACCCTTATTTTTGTCTTACTTACCCTTTCTACCCCAATTTCTCGTGCATTATAATCCCCAGCATGCATACTACCCTTGACCCTTAGCAATGTTCATTCTTTATGCCTAATTTCTTAGTCTTGTCCTTCATTTCCAGTGTCTATTTGCTATTATCTCTAGATTTTCTTTGCCACCACTTTCCCTGCTAAGTTCCCCCCATTCCTGATCCTCCATAAGTTCACATTTTAACCAGTCATTACCTCACATTCTGTTCTTCTCTGTCATCATCCCATTTTACTCTGTCACTGCTACTCATGTTTCCTATTCCCCCTTCCCTCTCTGTTCATTGTGTCACAGACCCTTATACTATTTGTCTGATACCTTTTTCCTAGAATATACCTTGACTCCCCTTTTCCTTCTGCTCCAAACCTGTCCCCATTCTTCCTTTTTCCATGTCTGCCATCTGATTGACTGCCCCCTCCATCATCATCATGCCCCAGGTTTTTATGGGTCCACATTTGCCTGCAATCTCTTTGATTCAGAACCCACTACACACACACACACACACACACACACACACACACACACACACACACACACACACACACAGCTGTTCTTGTGCTCTACATTCATGTCTGCTAATTTAGACTACCTGCACACTAGAGCTCTTCCTACAGTTTCCTAAGTTATTTGACAGCAAGAGGCATTAAATGCCTCAGTCTTTCCCCACCCTTTGTTCTTATTCCTGTCATGATGTTTTAATTAGATTAAGTCCATTGTATCAAGACAAAGTTTGACAAATAGAACAGCTCAATAAAATTGCTCCCATCAAAATAGTACAATATATTTTTAAGTGGGATTGTACCACCTCCCCCATGCCATAGATGCCATGTCCATGATGACACCACTTTAGATAAATGACCAGTTTAAATGGGTTGTCCTGCTCGATGTAATTGTTCTCAGTATATTGGACTATAACAGTTTTTAGGATTTATTTTCTTCTTCACTAAAACGGAGCTAGAAGTGTCTCTAACTTTAACAATAGTACCATCTGTGATGTCCCTCCTTTGGGGCAGTAATCAAGGAGCCTCAATCCTCACTACTGATACCAGTGAGGGATGTTCACTTGAAACAAAGATATATGCACACAGTATTTCCAGATGCAGCACCAAGCACAATTTCCCTTAAGAGCACACAGAGAACACAATCAGTCCTGGGGCTAAGTTTTCCTCTCTCTCTCCAGGCCCCAAATAAGACTCTCCACTGACACAGCTGTAGAGCTGGGTCCTCAGCTGAGTGTTCCAAGTCAAGTCCTCCACTGCCTTCTCTGTGAAACTAGTGCTGTGTGTCCCTGCTCACACACACACACACACACACACACACACACACACACACCTTGAGATTTCATTCACACACACACACACACACACACACACACACACACACACACACACCTGGGAAAGGCTGGCACAGATTTACCAGCTCTGCACCCTCTTCCCAGACTATAAAGTAGAAACTGCCACCAGAACACTCCAAAGCCAGCTACTCTAAGGTTCTTACAAGGGTTCCCAATTATACTGAATAAAATTGATACTAATTCAAATGATAGTGTTTGACCAATGCAGCACGTCTTTCAGGAGTGACCATAGTGTCACCAAATACATATAAGTACTCTCAAAGGTCAAAATATTCTCTAAAAGACCAGCCACAATGAAAAGTTTAAATATAGTTAATAATAAATAATAAAAACCACAAAAATACCAAATCTCTATTTACAATAAACACAAGAGGTTCTCCTGTTCGATTCTTGGCTGGGGTGCCTTCTGTGTGGAGTTTGCATGTCCTCCCCGTGGTCGAGTGGCGTTTGAAAGACATGCATGAATGGGCATGCCTTCGTTGGAGGTTGGGCTTCGAGCTGGCACCTCGGCACCGTAAAAATCTACTGCCAATCATTAGCAGACTGGAGTTCTGCTGTGTTGACCCCTAACCGGGAAAAGCCGAAAGAAGAACAACAATAACCAGCATTTTAATCACAGGAAATATTAAAAATAACCCAGATGAAAAGGTTCACACAGATACAGAAAAACAATACTTAACTAATCTCACTATATTTTCCTGATGGAAATAAAAAATTACTGCCCACCCAGTTTACTTATTAGAGCTAGGCAAGATGATGTAAGTGAGTGGTTTTTCTTTCTCAGGTTTCAAAAGCAGACTGCTCTGAGACTTCTGTCTCATCTAGTATGAAAACATCATTTCAGTGCTGGATTACAGGATGACATCACATCCATCTGGTTATCTGACTTCTGGTTTCCACACTACCCCCTTTACTAGAAACTGAACCAGAATCTAGTACATATATGTCATAATACACACACATAATGCTTTGCTAAGATGTGTTATAACATCTGAAAACTATAAAACCATTTCAAAAACTTCCACCCTTCAAGGGTAGCAATTAATTCTCCTCTCAGGACAATACAGTAGGATTCCTAGTCCTGTTTTGTCTCTGGCTGTAATAACAACAGTAAGATGCAATCTTTATGGCCTAAACCAGGTAATTTAATTTCAGACTATGTTTCAAATTTAGCTGGACTGAGATTAACCTTTTCTCTTCCAGTATACTCTGTTACAATATATTCATTTCAACAATTACAATACAGCCTGACATACAGGTGTATTTTTTTTCTGTTCAGCAGGACCCACTGTTGGTACATTTTTAACACAAGCAGCATTACAAATACATTTTCAACACAAGCACCTGTATATACACAGTTGGATATACAAATAACATATAATTCTTTACAAAGCTGCAGCTAGCTATGCTGGCATATGTTACACACCCATTGCCCTACTTCTCCTGGCATAGCTGGCAATACCTCATACGATCACACCATCTCTCAGGTTGCTTCACAATACTGCACTCTTCCTAAACTAAAATACAGACGGGTGGGGGCTGAGAGTGTTCAAACCCATAAAGACACTGCCAGTAAACCTAACACCATCAGTAAAGTGTCCGTAAGTGTGCTAGCATGTTTGGAATATATATTTTGGAGGGGTTATGCATGTTTCATGTTTGTACTTAAGTGGATATGGAACAAGTTGTCTTATCAATGGTGAAGTCACAGGTGGAACTCTAAATGCAATGCAGTCTTCAGCACAACTGTTCTCCAACATATATTCCATTTCAAAAATTGTTTCTTTCTAGGTGTCATGTTACTGTTTGATGAACGTATTAGAATTGTGGAAAAAAGAATATGCAAATTATGCGATTTTCTTTTTTCTTTCTTTCAAAATGAAAAATTATAAACTAAATTAAATACCCTCTTTCATATTATACTTAACTGAGAAACAAGGCACATTTTAAACTACCATTGTCTTGTTCTATACTCTTGCTTTAGAATTATTCAAATTTATGTGTTTAAAAAAACTGATGTGTACAAGATTGGCCTGTCTAACAAATTACTTTGGGTCAGCTTGGCTATAGGTTTTTGTGGTACCATTATATGTTAGTTGAAAGCATCATATAATCACAAAAGTACGCCTTGTACAGTAAAACATAATAGTACCAAAAATTAAACTGGAAGAGGATAAAGTGTGCAGGTTGTCTTTATTAGCTGCATAACAATTAAATATTGCATTATATTAGTATGAAAAACTATATTCAGATGCAATTAGACAACAGGGTAGTGTCCAAGACTTATTTTAGGTTCATTCAGTCTTCAAAACAAAAGGGCTTAACTGCTTTTAGTCTCATATATACAGTTACATAAAGGGAAGATATTCTCTGCAGTTTGTATTCTCAAAATCGCACTCCTGTGGCGAAAATAAATTCACTGCAAGATTAATTCTGTCTTGTGCCAGCAGAAATGAGCACTTGAACTCTTATCAGTTGTGAGGTTTCGTACCATGGGTTGAGATAGCAATACTCTAGCAAACCTAAGCATTCAGAAATACGAACTTGGGCAACTCATTTTTAGCGACCAACCCTAAAAGTTTATGGAATTCAGTGTCTTAAAGTTCTCACTGCTGCATTTGTGATTCTTAATGTTGGGGAATGTTCATTGAGTCAAAACCTGCTTGCTGGTGTGAACGGTGCAAATGACATATGTTCCATGACATGACAAAAGTAACCTTATCTATGACTACGGATATGACAAAAGTAGCCTCATCTATACTATGGACACTCTGAAGGTCTAGGTCAGCACCACAATAAGCTTGAGATGCTTGCTGTTACTGTAAGTTTTACTAGGAATATTTAGAGATGTACGTATCTAAAGAATGAGGAGTGACACTAGTCTTTATGCACTATCCAGTCTCATAGCAACTGTTAGTAAAGTTTTCTCTTTCCCTGCTTACAGTATCTTTAATAATCTGCCTACAGTCATACATTGAATGCTTGTTTTGGCCTCCATCAAAGTCTTTTTACAGTAACTCAATAGATACCCATTTGTAAAATGTCCTGGTTAATCCTTATATAGTTTAATTTTACTTGTTTTAAAAGTGTAATTATTATTATTCAGTAACAGCTATTCATTTGCTGTCATCTTGCTTTTTTTATAAGTATTTTGTTTAGTTTCAGTTTTAACTGTCTACCATAGGTGATTAATTGTAAAAAAATTGCAATTTAGTGTAACTGTGTCAAAAGTGTTTAGTTTGCAGAAAGTAAGTTACTGGGTCTGGGTACCAAAGAAAGATGAGGAATAGTAAGAGTTATTATAAATGCCAATATTCCAACACTGGAGTCTGCAAAAATGGTTTTACGTTAGAATGAGTTTTAAAAACTCCTGCTAAACATGAATAAGGTAACATTTTTTTGTTTGTCTTTCGGCTTTTTCCCGGTTAAGGGGTCAGCACAGCAGAACTCCGGTCCACTAATGATTGGCAGTAGATTTTTACGGTGCCGAGTTGCCAGCTCCACGCCCAGCCTTCAACAAAGGCATGCCCATTCACACACGTCTTTCGGAATGCCACTTGACGGTTGTTCTAGACTATGTTCTTCTTGATTAACCCAAGATTTCAATGTGAAATGGAACAGTATCATGAAAATGATTCAGTTTGCTTTCATTTCATCTTGCACTGGATAAGTGATTATAAAATCTCTTTTAAAGATTCAGTTTTGAACATTAAAACTGAGATCTGCACAGTCAACTTTTTTCATACAAATCAAAGGTTTGAATGATGGAGGAACTTTGTTTCTGATTTGGAGTTAAGATTCCCAGCCAACTTGTATATACTTTTCAATAATCTTTCAAAAAATTTAATTTTCTACAAAACAAAATAACAGGTTGGTAAATGATAAGGTCAAAGCTCCTGATGTATGTAAAAGTGCATTGAAGCATTTTCAGGCATTAACCTACTTCTGAGGGTAATCTGATTTTAGTATTGTCCTATGTGCTGAACTGGTCTTTTCTATATTGTTTTAATTGAACTAGTCTTCCTGGATGTCCCGTGCAAAAAGGGCATTTTAGTCCTAGTGGAAAATAGAGTTGTGTAAAATCTTATCATAACAGTAGACGTCCTTGTCTTGACTGTTGCAGTACTCTTTTAAGAAGGGATATCCCACCCCGGGGAGCTTGTCACTTAGCCAGTATGGATAAGCTTGAAGACGATCTTGTTTGCACCATACATCATATTTATGCTCCCCTCACAGAATGTAGGGCATAAAAGGGACGTACGGATGCAACTACCCAGAACTGAATTGCCCCAGAAGAAAACAATCATCATAGGACAAAGGAGTCCATGCACATCCAGAAGGAAAAAATGCAGAACGAACAAGAGGGGGTTGGAGGAAGGGAGCAAACACTGCAGCAGTGAAGAGAAGGACATCTACTGTTATGGTAAGATTTTACACGATCGTACTATGTCCTTCTCTATCATTGTTGCAGTTTTTGGTACATAAGGGAGAGTAAAAAAGCTCAAGCAAGAGATTGGGAGGTGAAAGGCTGAGAAGAGCCTTTAACAAACCCACACAAAGTGGTTTCAGCAAAGCCTGTTCTGGCCGTAGAGACTATATCCAGTTTATAATGCTTAGTAAAGGTGTGCACCGAAGAGAAAGTAGCAGCTTCAAAGATGGAATTGGTGTCCGACCCCTTGAAGAAGGCACCAGAAGAGGCAACAGTCCTAGTAGAATGAGCTGTAACAGAAGCAGACAGAGACTTAACATGAAATGAATAACAAAACGAAATTACCTTCGATATCCAGGAGGGGATGGTTTGCTTAGAAACAGCCAAACCCAAAGACCTGGGATGAAAGGAAACAAAAAGCTGATCAGACATACAAACAGTCCTAATTTTATCCAAATAGTAACTGAGATGCCTCTGCAAATCCAAGGTAGCAGGACCCTCTCACTAGCAGACTGAGGAGAAGGGGAAAGGAAGGAAGTTGTACAGATGAATTTAAAGACAACTAATTTACTACATTGGCCATAAAAGAAGGGTTAGTATGAAGGGACACCCTGTCCCAGTAAAAAAAACAAAAAATGAGGAATGGCTATAAGGGTCTGGAGCTCAAAAACCCTGCTAGCAAAAGTAAGTGCCAGCAACCAGCAACAAAATTGTCTTCCAGGTAAAAAGCTGCAAAGAAGCAGAATCTGCAGGCTCAAAAGGAGCCTGAGTCAGTTTCTCCAAAACAAAATTAAGGTCCCAAGGAGGATGATCAGGTTTCCTTTGAGGCCTAATGTGCAGGATGCCTTTAAAAAATTGTTTGACCTCAAAATAAGAAGTTAAAGGCGGAGTCAAGGGCAGACAAGCAGAAATGGCTGACAAATAGGCCTTCACAGAACAATAGGCCAGGCTAGACTAGAGCAACTTGCACACATAAGAGAGAACCAAAGGGACTCCCATTGAAAAAGAGTCCTGGTTACGACTATGGCACCAGACCAAAAATCGTTGCCATTTGGACACATAAGGTTTTCTGGTTAAGGGTTTCCTTGCCTCCTGTAAAACCCTGAGCATGTCCTCGGAAAAGAGGTGCCTGAATGGGATTAAAACCGTATCACCCACAATGTCAGTTGAAGAGTGGACAAGTGAGGATGGATGAGAGACCCCTTGTCCTGTGTGAGAAGATCCAACCGGTGAGGTAACTTGTGATGATTGCCCCTGGCCAGATGCATTAAGAGGGGGAAACAGTGCTGTCTTAGCTAAAAGGGAGTCACTAGTAAGATTTTTGGGGAGTCTAACTGAGTCTTCAGCAGGACTCTTGGAAATAGAGAAACAGGATGGAAAACATAAAGAAACCTTCCCTTCAACAGAAAGGATATGGCATCCAAATTCCAGGCCAGATGCCATGGCACTCTGAAACAGAAGAGTGGAAGCTGCCTGTTCATAGGGGAGGCAAAAAGATCTATGTGAGGAATACCTCACCATTGGACAATGTCCAGACACACATCTCTGTGAAGCATCCATTCATGAACCTGTGTTTTGGACCTGCTCAGAGCATCTGCCACAAGATTGTGCTCTAAAGGAATGTATACTGCCAGAAGAGTTAATTGATAAGAGAGATCCACTTCCCAAGCCTGAAGTGCCATCCTGCAGAGGAGGTAAGATTTTGTGCCCCCTGCTTGTTGACATACCACATCACTGTAGTGTTATCTGTATACACCTTCACGGGGCCCGGAGAGAACATGGGGTGAAAAGCTTGAAGGACGAGAATCAGAGCCCTTATCTCTTTGAAGTTGATATGGTGTGACTTCTGATGGGGAAGCCAATGACCCTGAACTTTCAGGTGATCAAGAGATGCCTGGGTTGAGAGCGAACTGTTGAACTCACCACTCAAATTCCTTCTTGAGACAGGGAAGGAGAGGTGTACTGAAATTCAGAGGGTAATGATGCTGCAGCCAAACTGACCTGAGATACCACTGAAGCTTCTGCATATGCAGTCTGGCAAGAGGAATCATTGGAATAGAAGATGCCATGAATCCCAGAGCCTGAAGAACCTTCCTGGCTGGCATGGCAGTCAGAGGAAGATAAGACTGAATGAAGACTGTCAATGACAAAACCTTTGGAGGCAGAAAAGAGGCCAACATTGGAACCGTCTGAATCCTGCAATCCAAGTACACATGATCCTAAGAGGGAGTCTAGATGGATGTTTGGAAGTTGATTGTAAACCCCAGACTTTGAAGAAGAGAGATGGTGAACTGCAGATCCTGCAATAATCGACCAGGAGAAGGCACCTGAAGCAACAGGTCTTCCAGACAAGAAAAATTCTGAATGCCTTGGAACATACAGAAGGCAATCACATGAGCTAGGTATTTTGTGAATATCCTTTGGGCAGAAGAGAGGCCAAGGGATAAAGCAGAGGACTGAAAATGAGAGTAAGACACAGAGAAATGTAACAACTTCCTGAAGACAGAGTGAATAGGGATATGAAGGCAAGCATCTTTCAGATCCAAGGAAACCAGAAAAGCCCGGGGTAATAAAAGAGGAAACAGAGTTTGAAGAGTAAAGATGTGAAAAGAGGGGATCTTGAGAAAGGTGTTGAGCTGAGAGAGCGATCCAAAATAGGTCTTCAAGTGCCCTGCTTTCGAGAAACCAGGAGCTTCCTAGAATAAAAACTGTATCCCACTTGGGAAAGGGGGAACAGGTTGAATGGTCCCATGGTTCAACAGGAACCCTAGAACTGCAGGGAAATGAGGAAGTTACTCTAGAGGAAGTTGAATCCCACAAAAAGGAGAGAGAGATTTCCATACTATGAAGTAACCCTGACAGATGATAGAAAGAACCCAAGAGTCTGATGAATAAGAAGCCAATTTAGAAGACAAAGGGGTTGCCAAAAGGACAAAGGAACCTGGGCTAAAGGTGGGTGGAGGGGTGAATTGTCAAAGAGAAGCAGGCTAATCAGATAAAGGAGGCTTCTAGGCCACAGAAATCTAAGAAGCCTTAACAGATGGGGCCGGCCTCCCACCCTTCCAGCCCTGAGAGGCTTGGCAGGGTTGCGTGCAAACAAATGCAGATCTAGAATGATAATTCCTCTGGAACTTAGAGATAGGAGAGACAAAAATATGTTTAAGGTCTTGCAAGGCTTTGCATTTCTCTTGAAGAGACCTAAACAAGTCAGCAGCAGCAGTCCCAAAAAGATGAGTATTCCCCAAAGGAGCATCTAATAACTTGGCTTTAATATCCTAGGAAGAGACTGGAGATGAAGCCAGGAATAACACCTCATGACAGACCCAAAAGCTGCAGCCCTAGAAGAGGCATCGGCAGCATTATAGCTACACTTAGTAGAATGGTGAACTACTTGAGAAGCAGAACCTAAAAATGATAAGGCAGAGGATTTGCCATCAGAATCAGGGAGGCCAGAGATAAAAGCCTGAGCAATCAAAGCTAGAGCTTATCTGGTCATGTGGGTTTGGTAATTAATAGCCCTAAAGGACAAAGTAGACGCAGTGTAAACTTTTTTTTTTTGCCAATCCTCTCCATCACCCTGCTGTCCTTATCAGAAGGCAAAAGTTTGGAAGGTTTGTCAGAAGAAACTGACACCACTCCCTCAAGATACAACTGCAAACAATGGGATATCAAACATCAACACTGACATGGGAATTTACCCTTCTACACATTATCCCATCTATCATATCAGGTAAACAAGCGAATATACTACTAATAATTTTCTTAGTAATGAAGCTAATCATAGCTCTCAAATGGTTAGAGCCTTCAAATATCTCTTGGGAAGGATTAAAAAAAATAGCTATAAAACATCTTTTAGCCCATAAAATAGTAATGGATAAAAGAAACAAAAATATGAAAGCCCAAGAAATTTGGCAACAAACCTTTAACATCATATTAGCGTAAAACATCATACATACTACATAGTAACAAGATACAAAGGAACGTAGTAATACACACACGATCACACAGCCAAGCTATGGACTTGAAATCCTTATTGTATGCGCTGTTTTTATAACAACGGCATTGATTGAGAAAGCATCTGTGTATATAGTGTAAATAGATATGTTTTATGGGTTCCCTATTACGCTGTCACAGACGCAGTTTGCTGAATGTGTCTTCATCAAACTGAAAAGCGAAAAGGCAAAATAGCGAAGCGGCTTTTCAGCAAATTCTTTCCCTGGGAAAGAATTTTCTTTGCCGCTTTCGCTAGTTTGCTGTTTTCGACACCATAGTGCGATCTCGGAGTTGGTATATTTAAGAAGCGTGTGGGGGGGCACAGCCCCCCATGTCGGGGTGTGTGGGGGGCAAAGCCCCCCCACATTATGTAATGTTTTACAGTTTTTTTTTTTTTTTTCAGAACAGTGATTCTTTTCCCCTTGGAAAAAAATCGCTGTCCTGAGGTTACGATGTTGTAAGCTTTCGCTTACATGGGGTCAATTATGTGTCATTCACTGTTGTGTGCATGCAATATCATAATATAGACCTGTTTTGTGACCTACATTTTACTATATTGACTACAATCTATAACACTCACCTATGGTCATGCTGTAAGAATGGAAATTATTGTGATTTATATAAATGAAAAATGAAAATAAAAATTATTGAAAAAAAAAAAAAGAAGAAACTGACACCACAGCAGGAGCAGCAGAAGGACATTTAAATATAGAACCTATAAGGTTTCTTAGAAGCAGGAGGCTGAGAATCAGGAGACTTGGAAGCAGCAATGAAAGTATCTAACGAGGCATCCAACACTGAAGGAACTGTCAATGGTTTAGGTGTTTCCACCTCCTAAATGGTGTAGGATATCTTCTCTGAATATCCTACACTTGAGAAGAACCCACTTAAAGAATTCCATCATCCTAGAAGTTGTGCCCCCACAGTACAATTCCTCAAAAGAAGATTCAGGTCTAACAGACTTCTGCTCATCAGAATCATAAGCCAAAGGTGAAGGCATCTGTAAAGTATAGGACAAAGACCCCTCACCAGACAGGGAATCTTCATCCAAGGAATCTGGTTCCCTAAACCATTTAGAAGGGGTAGAAGTCCAAGGATGAGTGAGTACTGAAACCCCTTGAGGAGGCTTTAGGGCCATTAAGGTAGAGAACAAGCCATGAGTAAACTCCTTGCATTCCCTTTGAGGATCCATAGAACAGATGAAAACATGCTTCAGTTTTTGTCTTTTCTTAGAAGAGACATCAGCCCTAACAAATAGTTTCCAACCCTTGGTGAGATTTGAGAAGAGAACCTGGAACTTCCTCCATAACCAATATCTGTGGAATCCCTCTGGGACCCTCCAAGCTAATCAACCACAGTTCACCCTCATCCTCTGGAGCAGACACCTGCAAAGTCTCAGATGATGTGTAAAAAGACAGATCTATGCTGGCCTTTGGCGGGGTAGCAGTATTGGAATCCAATGTAAACACTGAATGACCTATGGAGCTACTACCTGCTTTTAGAGGGATGTCTAGTTCAGGCTGGACAGCTAGGGAATCCAGCTGAGACTTCTTGGCCTTCTTCTTACGAAGTGGGATTATCTTCGGGTTAAAGGATTCAGCCATGGTTCCCTGGGCTAACTGTTCAAGCCATTGGTTTTCAAGATAAATTGCCAGGGAAGACAAATGGTTTCTGAGTGTCTTAGGCACAAATGCCTTACAAATACTACAAGAGGTATGGTTGTGGGAAGCAACCAAGCAAAAAAACACACTGTGACAATCCGTATGGGAAATTTGCCTCCCACACTGACATTTTCCCCTCTTGGATGACATGAACTCTAGGTCGTGATAAAAAATACAAGAACAAAAAAGTAAATTTTTAAAAATAAAAGTAAAAAGAAAAATAACCCCAACAGGTCACTTATCTGGTGTTGCCAAAACTCAGAACAGCAACAAAATGTTCAAACCAACTGGCAACAATGGCGTTCAATCTGGTGGCAAAAGAAGTTGTGGGCACTTCTGTCTGCAGATCCCTTTTATGGTCTACATTCTGTATGAGGAGCATAAATGTGACAGACGGCACAAACAAGATCATTTTCAAGCTTATCCATACTGGCCGAGTGATGGGATTCCCAGGGTGGGGCAACAGTGATATAGAAGACCATTTGCCCAGTCACTAAAAAAAGAAGATATTGATTTTTAACCTTTTTTAATGTAGAATTGTACAGGAGTTGTCAGCCGTATTTTAGGAAAACCACTTGTTACATCTGCTGTGACTTTGTAAATTTGGAATAATTCCAGATTTTTAAATAATGCAATGAACTGATCAACTCTATGGAAGTAGCATAAATACATTTATGTTATTAATAACAAGGCACATTGCGATTGCTTTTTATTAAACTTGATTAAAACACGGTGTTTCAGCTGTATCAAATCCAATCAAATCAATCAAGGTTAGGACATCACTCTATCTATTCTACATTAATGTTAGAATTAACTTTAGCGAATGATGGCGTCTACACAGCTGCTGATGCGCAGTGTCATACCCAAGTTCTTTTCTCACTGACATAAAACATTCTTTTTTATAATTTAGAGAGTTTTGTGGAGGAACCACTCTCTATCCTAATGTTCCCGGGAACCCTGTCTGAAATACTTTGATATAACTAAACAAGCATGACACTATTTAAGAACTGATTGAATACAGAGCTGTAATTAACACTGGATGTTATTTACTAAATAATAATGTCATTCTGTTTGATAAGGAATTGTCACTGTTTATGAGATATTTAAATATTAAAACGGAAACTCCAAACTACAAAAGCAAAACCAACTGAACTGTTAAAGGTGAAAAAGAATATTAGCCTAGTAAAAATGTATAATATCATCTGAAACACACTCATCCTGAATATTTGTTTCACTTTTAGGTGAATGATGTGGACATGGTTGGGTGGTTGGTGTAATGGTTAAATTGTTTACCTCACAGACACAAGGTACAAGGTTTGATTTTCATCTTTGAAAGGAAAGTGCATAGGCATAAAATAGCCTAGTAGTTACTTATAAACTAAGTAGAAAGTAAAATATTATTAAAAAGGAGTATTCTAAAATGCATAAATTTTGCAGTAAAACAGACTTTATTAATACATTTGCTAGCTTTTATTAAATGCATTTGCTAGCTACAAGGATATGGCTGGAGAAAACCTGAAAGATGCGTAAGTAATAAAAAACACTGTAAACTGTTTTTCTGCCTAATTTAAATGTGCAGGATATGCTCTGCGCCTTCCTTCTTCCAGATTAATTAATGATTTATTCTGTCTGTAGGTTTCCTTTCAGGCTTGCCAGAGGAAATTGGACCTTTGTCTCTAGCACTGAAGGACAAAAACACCGACGAGAAGAAGAAAGCCTGCCATGAAGAAGAAGAAGAAAAGAAAGGACAGCCAAATGGATATTCCCCAGAGAGAACAGTGCTAAAATACTCGGGCCAAGGTACATTTGTATTCATGTTCAACAATGCTGTACTCTCGCCAGTACTAAAACTGAATGATACATGACTATGCTTCTGTAATAATCAATTGTTTAATGAATCAACCTATTATCCACAATTACTCAATCACTTAATTACCACATTTCTTTTTTTTTTGTAATGTTTAAAAATTACACTTTTGATTTAAAGTGCCTGTTACAAAGGTTTTAGCTCATTTATCAAATGTGCATAAATTGTTAGAAGAGATATAAAATTACAGCAAACTGAATATTCAAGCAAAGCATAGATTAGTGCAATAAGCAAAACTCAAACTTCAAGGTGGACCCTGAGGTAAGATACAGGACAGAACTGATTAATAAAATGTAAGCATTTGGATGAGCGAGGGGTGAGGGAGTCTGAGACTTAATGAAATCTAGTAAAAGAACCCATAGTTTCATAGTTTCATAGTAGTGTACTAGGCTATCTGCCCGGGGGCATTTATAAGCCTAGCCAACAGTGATGTGGCTTTACGCCACCCCATACTATATGGTTGCGCCTCTCTAGTAGTGACACATGTGGGACCCCATTATTTAGTAAACTATACCTCTGTCTAGTAGTGACACTGAGGTCACTCCCGGGGTAAACTTGCGATCTCCCATCCATGCATCGAGATTTTTCTTGAACAGTGCCAATGAAGGGCTCTGTCTCACATGAACTGGGATTTTGTTCCAGAGTATGGGTAACCTCTGTGTTATGAATCTATCCCTCCAGCATGTCCTATTCATATTTGTGCAGAGGTTGAAATCTTTAGCTCGTGTGGTTCTGGTGGATTTGGATTTTTGAGATGGAGCATGTCCATCAATTCCTGGTTGGACATGGCCCTGTATGTTAGGCACAAATCACCTCTGAGCAGGCGGTATGCTACTGAATAGAGCTGGAGTTTCTTTAATCTAGCTGGATAAGGCACATGTTTGAGACCTATGATCCTCTTGGTGAGGTACTTCTGGGGTCTTTCCAGTTGTTGCATGTGCCGGGTGAGATACATCCCAAATGGAGCATTATATTCAATCATGGGCCTGACAAGGGAGGAATATAGAGGTACAATGACCTCCTTTGATCTGGATGAGAATCCCTTCATGATGAGATGGGCAAGGTAGAATGTCTTTCTGACCACTTTGGCAACATGGTTGTCAAAGGAGAGGTCACTATCGACTTGAGTCCCCAGGTCTCTGATTACTTCTTCCGTATTCAGTGGGTTATTGTCTACGTGATAATTTGTGGGTACTTTGTTTTTCCCAAAGGGGATGACTATACATTTTTGGCGTTAAGTTTGAGGCCATGATTCCGCACCAGTTGTCCGTTTCAGTGAGACCTTTCTGTAGGATGTGTGTGTCGGCAGGTGAATCAACTATGGCACCCAGTTTGCAGTCATCTGCAAACTTTGTCAGCCATAATCCTTCCATATTTGCTTTCACATCTGAGAAGTAAATGCCGAATAGGAGTGGACCCAAGACTGAGCCCTGTGGGACACCACTTGTGACTGGTTTTGAGTCTGACATGGCTCCAGCAATTTTAACCTTATGGGTTCTGTTTTTAGCCAGTTTGCTACCCATCTTGTGACATATGGATTTACATTTAGGCTGCTGAGCTTGTCAATGATGCCAGAGTGTGGTATCGTGTCAAAGGCCTTAGCCAAGTCCAAATAGGCAGTGTGGACAGCCTTGCCCTCATCGATGGCACTAGTGACTGTCTCAAAGAAGTCAACCAGGTTTAAGAGGCAGGATCTGCCTTTTACAAAACCGAACTGTGTGGGATCAAGGGTCTGCAGATCCCCAATGTCGCCATTTATGAGTTCCATGATGATTCTTTCCATAGCCTTACAGACCAGGCTGGTCAAACTTATGGGGCAGTAGTTACCTGGGTCAGTAGAATTTCCCCCTTTGTGGAGTGGGACCACTGTTGCTGTGCGCCAGTGTTCAGGTACATATCCTGTAGTGAGGCTAAGATTGAATAGAGTTCTTAGGGCGGGTTTAGTTCATCTTGGAGTTCACGTAACACGCAACCGGGATACCATCGGGTCCCATAGATGCTGTGTTTTTGCCTTGTTGAGTGCTGATTTCACCTGTGTGTCTGTGATGACAGGTAGGTTACATTCAGCAGGGATAATTACTTCATCTTTAGGGGTGAGGGAGGGGAGAAATTTGCACTGAACCTATCTGCCAGAATGTTGGCAATGTCAGTAGGGTCAGTGAATTTTTTGTCATTGTGTACTAGCTCAGAGCATATCTGAGAATTTCCTCCCAAGGTTCTGACATAATTGAAGAAGGCTTTGTGATTGTCTTTGGTATCCTTGGCAATCTTTTTCTCAAAGTTTGCTTTAGATGTTTTATGAGAGAACGTAGTTTTTTACTTGTGCTGATCAGGGAAGCCTTTCCCTTGTGGGATTTGGCTTTGTCCTGCAGTAGCTTCCTTCTTTTGTTGTACAGTTTGTTTATAGCCGGGGTCCACCAAACCGGCATTTTCCCTTGGTGGAGAGGGTCTTGGTTTTAGTTGGGATTGCTTGATCCATGCATTCTTGGAGATGTCCGTAGAAGGCTTTTGTGAAGGATTCAGCATTTTGGGATGTGATTTCCATTAACCCAGTAGGCTTAAAGGATATAATTTCTGACTTGAGGAGCACAAAGTCAGCTTTTGAAAAGTTTTTCACTGTAGTCTTTTGTTCTGGGGTGGGGGTGGGATATGTACATCCAACGTGATCAGTTTATGGTCAGATCTTACCAGTGAGGAGTTTATATCCGGTGCGGAGCATTTGGACCCCATGTTTGTGATAATCAGGTCAAGTATATTATCTCTCCTCGTAAGAGAAGTGACCAGTTGCTCCATAGCATTTGAGTTTATGAATTCCAGGAATCTTTGGGCTAGGGTGTTAGGGCTAGAATAGTGGGCCCAGTCTATGTTGGGGTAGTTGAAGTCACCCAATATGATGGTGTTTGGTGTGACATTCATATCCTCCAGTGTTTTCAGGAATGCTTGATGGGATTCCTGGGATTGGGAGGGAGTTCTATAACATGCGACCAGTTGTATGGCAGTTTTGCCTATGGTGAGTAAAACTTGTATGGTTTCTGATGCTTCATGGGTAGCCACCAACCGAGAGGTGTAGGTGTCCTTTATGAAAATGGACACTCCCTCCCTTTGTGGTTCGCCTGGAACTTGAGGTCAACGCATGATATGAGGTATAGCCTGGTAGCGCTGGAGTGCTCTCAGGAGCCTTAAACCAGGTTTCGTTACTGCACAGACATCGATGTTCTCCATACTGAGAAGTGCTTCGAGTGCCTGCATCTTGAGATTTAGACTTCTGGCGTTGAGCAGCATTACCCTTAATTTTTTCCATTTTTGTTTTTATGGAGGTTGATTTGTCCTTTGAGCATTGCCTAAAAAGGCACTATGGGGTGGCAAGAGCCTTGGCCAGTATCCGGAAGCCCAGTGGTGACAGGTGCAAGCCATCCCTTGCGAAGCAACGTGGCTTGTCCAGCATATCATCCCAGGCTGACAGACATTGGATCCCCCTAGAATGACACCAGTGATTAATCCAATTGTTAAAACTGATCATTTTGTCTTTGTACTGAGGCATCATTCTTGGTGAAGGCAGGATGCTGCTCAGGGTCAGGGTCATACCAGTCTGGGCTACATAATCAGAGAGCTCCTCAATGTCTCTTTTCATGTAGTCCAGGGAGGTACGTCTCAGGTCATTCACACCAGCATGGACAATGACTGAATCATACTTGTACTTGCTTTGGAGCGACCTGAGTGCGTGTGTAATGTGGCGGATCCTAGCCCCCGATAGGCAGCTCACCGTTACCCTCTCCTTATTCAGCCTGGTAAGTGGAACATCGGTGTGTCTGACTATAGAGTCACCTATTACTAATGTCTCTGGCATAGTATTTTGCCTTAGGGGCTGTGATTGTGCGACACACCTGTTGCTTGAGGTATGTGTTGTAGGTGTTGCGTTTTGTGGGGGTGTATTTCTGGGTGTCTGCTTTGGAGGCCTCTGTTGTTTTGGTAAGTTTTTTACAAGAGCCTCCGAGTATGTCTTTGTGTTTTTATGTGTTTGGTTTGCATTAGTGGTGGTTTTATGTGTGACTGGTTTTGCTTTGGGTGTGGGTACCATCTCCTCCTGACTGGTCTTGCCAGTCCTGAGTTGAGAGAGTTCAGCCTCCAGTCTGGCTATATAGTTGCATCTCTCACAAGTATATGTGTTAGTAGGAAGGAGGAGAACTGTAACTAATTGGTACACCATCTTCCAGAATTTAGCAAACTCCCATATTTCAAGTATAGTCTCATCCTCTTTCCAACAGTCCATTTGTCTTGGACTACATATCTTTTCAAAAATGAAGAAAAAAAAATGAAATGACATACTAAAGGAAGAAAAATCATAGCAATTACAGAGCTTTTTATTTCAATTTTAGCACACCTTATTGCACAAAATAAATAATTTCAAAAAAGTACAAACCATGATATACAGTGACACTAGGAAATATTGTAGACATTCTGAGGAAGAAACTATAACTATGAGAAAGTACTAGCCATACTAGAATCTCTTTTCTAAATTGTAGCAGCAAATTGGGGGTGGGGGGGGGGTACTGAATGTGAGGAAAATAGGGTGAGGGTCTTATTTTTCCATATACAATTTTTGTAGTACATAACCTTCCCTTAGGTTATATGAATGGAAAATGTGGTGGTGACTTGTGAGGTTGTGACACTTTAGTCTCCCAATTCTGTGGTGAACAGGGATGCCAGCTGTATAGCACAGAGGGATGGACCCCTCATTCTGATCCAGGTAGTCTGAGTAAGATGAAGGGCTTATGTGATGGAGGAACAGGACAGAGAGACTGGAAATGAGTGACTTTTTGTTTTATCCACAGAGGATGGGTGGGGGTAGTTCTGCTAAGTAGCTGGGTGCTTCTTGGTGGGATTGATGCGCATTTTCTTGTGTGAAGCTTGCAAGCTACCATTTATCTGGCAGTGGGGGTGGACAGAGTGAGTGCATCGTTCAACACAGTGATGCATTGTCATTACATGTGCACTACACCTCAGCTACAGTTTCCTGTCCCTTTTATATCTAAAAAAATGCTCCTTTTTATGACTGCGCATATGATTCCCCACCTACTGATTCAATCCATGATGGCGTGGCAGTGATTTCGCTTAGGAAGAGCCGTGAAGACCATTTTCCATGGAGAGGGAGAAACAACCTTTTACAAGATTTTTTGCAGGATTTTACTGGACCTCCAGGAATGGAATGAATGGGTCTATGTGATTAGAGTGGATGACTATCAGCAGGAGAAACACACAGCAAAATATTCAATAGAATTTTAAGGTTTGGTATCACAGTAGCCTTTACAAGCAAAGATGTGAGGGTGGTAAGTGGCATGTTGGTGCTGAGATGGGGGGGATTAAAGTTTCTTATTGATCATTGTAAGAGGGAAGCTTAATAACTCATAGTTTCTTATTGATCATTCTAAGAGGGACGCTTAATAACTCATAGGTCAGTCAGATGTTTTTTTTTGGGTACAGATGTGTATAATAGGAACAACCATGTGTTACACAGCAAGATATGTAAAAAAAACTTGTGATGATGGCTCTTATCGACAACCTCATAAAACAAGGAGAACATAAAGCTGGAGTAAACAATAGCTATCCCAACAGTACAATGAGCAAGACAGTACTTGTATTGACAGATAAGAGCACTGCCTAATCGTTGATTGCTAAATAAGTGCATGTCACTGGTCCTTTTCAAGAGAAATCTTGATGAGTGGATGGGAAATAGAAAGTTCACCCTGGGATCACTCCAGTGGCTCTACTTGATAGAGGTACCAGGAACTAACGGTGGCATGATGCCAGGGCACTTCTATGGGTTAGGCTTGTAAAGGCTCCAGGGCCATTGGCCTAGTACACACCTATGAACCTATAAATCATTGGACATTACAACAGGAAGATGTTTACGAGTCGTAACAAAAGCTAGATGTGTTCATCTGGTTGTTACTTCATCTGGACATTATTCAATGATTCAAAATAGAATGGACAAACATTACAGCAGCTGGAAGGTTAAGCTCTGGTGAAGACAGATACATATCAAAGGGGGCATTATACTCAGTGATTGGCCTATTAAATGGTGAGTAAAGCAGGACAATGACATTCCTAGAGCTAGACATAATCCCTTTGTTTATAAGCTGTTCAATATAGAAGGACTTCCTTACAACAGTGACACACATTTGTTGAAAGTTACTGTCCACATAAGGTCCCAAATCCTGAACAACTGGGTCATCTCTTAAGCCACTGTTGTCAGTGTAGTAGTTTCCTGGTTTAATGTCTTCCCAAAATGATAATGCATGTTTTGCCATTTAGTTTCAAATCGTGACTCTGGCACTACTTATGTATTTGGGACAAACCTTCTTGCAGGATGGCTAGGTCATTTGGGGATTCACTGACTGCTCCTAGCTTGCAGCCATCCACAAACTTAGTCAGTCAGAGCCCTTGGTATTGGTTTTTACTTCAGTGAAGTAGATGCTAAACAGGAGAGATCCTTGTATTGAACCCTGGGGGACTCCACTGGTGACTGGTCTCTTTGTGTAGGTAGCATCCCCAATTTTGATCTCCTGTATCCCTATAAGTGAAACAGTTGGTAATCCAGTGGGAGATGTAAGGGTCTATTCACTGTTTATTTAACTTTTCTACTATACCTGAGTGGTGAATTTTGACAAAAGCTTTGGTCAGGTCGAGGTATGTAATGCTGTCATTCTACTTTCATCCATTGCTTTGGTGACCTTTTCAAAAAAGTCCACCAGGTTGAATAGGCATGACTGCCCTTGACAAATCCAAATTGAAATAGGTCTGGTGTTTGGAGGTTCCCTATGTCCTGATTGATTCGTTCCATGATAAGTCTTTCCATGGCTTTGAATATGAAGCTGGTGACTGGCCATACTTATGGGTCTATGATTGCCTGTGTCTGTGGAAGGCTGTCCCTTATACATGGGAATGACTGTAGCTGTTTGCCATTTACTTGTTACAAAACCTATATGGAGGCTGAGGTTAAATGCTGTTGCTAGGGGAGAGGATAAGCCATACTTTATGCTACCTAAGATGCATCCAGGGATATTGTCAGTACCTAATGAGGCAGTATTTTTAGCTTTTGATTTGGTCTTGTGTGATAGCTGGAGGCAAGTTGGTTTCACGCACACCTTGTGGGATAGACAGAGGGGAGAGAAGGTTAAAATTTAAGCTGAGTTTATCAGCCAGAAGGTTTGCTATATCTTCAGTCTCAGTGTAGGTAACATTGTTTACAATCAGATCAGTATATTGCTGTGTTGTGCCTCTGAGATTATGAACGCAGCTAAAAAAGGCCTTGTGATTGTCTTTGGCTTGGGTGGCTATTTTAGTCTGAAACTTGATTTTGATGGATTTTTTAAGCTCCTAAGTTGTTTATTCAATGATGAGAGAGCCATCATTCAGGGAAGTGCTCCTCTTACTTTTACCAACATTCTCTTCCTTTTATTGCACTCCTTGTTGATGTAATGGTTCCACCATGGGGTATTGTTTCTGGTAGGGGTTGGGGTATGACACCTTGTAGATTTCTACCATGCATTGACAGTGCACATAAAATGCAATAACCATGCCTCAGGCTATTAAGATCTCTGCAGTTTGCCTACATTTCAAGAACTCTCTTAAAGTTCACCACTACAGTGAAATAACCTAAAATCAACAAACACCTATGTCTTCATATCACTAATAGCCACTCCTGTTCTGACTAAGCAATCCTTTTTCTGTATTTTTTCTCTTGCTGTTCTCACATGACCATTCTCTGCCAATGGGTCCTGTTCTTGTCTACCAAGTCTAATGGGATTCCTTACCTCCCCGACTTGCTTCGGCCTATTCTCCGGGCTGGTGAGGAGAGCAAGGCTATTGGTATAGCAACATATTTCTGTTGAGAACTGTTTTTCTTTTATGCCCAAATGTCCCTCCTGCTCACCCCCATTAATATATCATCCCACCTTCACTTTGGTTCAGCAATTGCCCCCTCTGATTTCCCTTAGGATTCACCACACCTGCCAGGGATCAAGCACAAGGTGCATCCAAGTGCTCGCTCACCGCGGGATGGGCTCTCTCACCCTTCTCTCATATCACCTCAGATGCCTAGATTGCTAATCGAACTTGGCTTGTCTGGGCCATAGTTAAGGCTTTATCTCTATATGCTGTAGCACCGGTTGACTATTCATTTCTTGGCATTTCAATCTTCCCTCAGAACTTTATAAAACCACCTCCCCCCAAACTGCAGCACCCATTTCATTCACTCATTTCCTACCTCAGCTGCTTGCATGCATTCTCCTGTCTGTACTGTTAGCTGAAAGCCTACTTCAGACAGTTACTTTTTGAACAATTTTCACAATTCAATTAATTTCTTAGCAGTCAAGTTGCTATAAATATGTTGCAATAATTTTATTTTTTTTCCTGGAAATTTTTCTGTTGTTCTATGTTACATGCTACTATGTATTTTATACTGTATGCGTTTTTCTAACTGTTTTTCTTGGTGTGTTTCATCTTCACCCATAGGCTGGGCCTGAAATAGGTCCATGTGGATCAGTGGTGAACCCTAGTTAACACATTTAAATAAAATGAAATAAGTATAGGGAGATGAGCATTGTGGGAAGTGGGCAGTATAGACAAAGTAAGATGTAAAGCAATCTTCTTCTTCTTCTTTCGGCTTTTCCAGGTTAGGGGTCGCCACAGCGGAACTCTGGTCCGCTAATGATTGGCAGTAGATTTTTACGTGCTGGCTTGCCGGGCCTAACGCACAACCTTCAACGAAGGAACACCCATTCACGCATGTCGCCACACAGAAGACGGTCTAACTGAGAATCGAACGGGCAATGTCTAACTGTGAGGTGACAACGCTACCACAGCACCACCACCACAGTAGTAAGATATAAAGCAATAAAAATCAAGAAACATTATTCATGGAAGGTACATTATGGTTCTGAAACACATTGCAGAAGTAGGTGGTGGGATTTAGATCACAGAAAGATGCATATGCCTGTTAAAAAGAGTGAGAGAAAATTGGGGGAAGAGTGTTGCAGGACAGGGAAATAGGGAATTGGCTTAGGTCCACCACTTCAGGACTCTCCAGTGACTTTCTGTACAGTGCCCTATTGGTTTAATCATTTCCTCCAGTGGCAGGAGACAGACAGACAGACATCCTCAGACTGGATAAAAGCCTTTGGGCCCTTCATTCTCATCTGGCAAGTCTTATCAATGTAGCCATTTGCCTGGAAGATGAGAAATGGGCATGAGGGAGTAGGCCAGATGGTGGTATGTTAGTGACCCCCCTCCACAACATATATTATCCCTTGTGTTGATGATGGCTGCCTGGCTGGGGAGCTGTATGGATATGTGCTTCCACAAATGCATTCCTCCTCATCTCAATGGTATATGCACTATTATACAACAACCCCCCCCCCCCATTAATATTCTAAAACGTGCACGTTGTAAATCAGACTTATACTAATGGAAAAAAGGTCCGGTCGCCCGGACTTTTTCCATTAGTATGAGTCTTTTTTTTTTTTACAGCAACAGAGAATGCAAGATCTCCGTTGTTTTTTAGAAACTGTCTCGCTATGTCAAAGGAGTTTAAAATAGCGAGACAGCTTTAAAAAAAGTAATGGAGATCTTCCTTTCTCCGTTGCTTTTTTTAAAGCTATGTTGGGTTTAACTTAGCGAGACAGCTTTAAAAAAGCAACAGAGATTCTCCATTGCTTTTTTTAAAGCTGTGTCGCTATGTTAAACTCCTTTAACATAGTGAGACACTTTGTAAAAAGCAACGGAGATCTTGCTTTCTCCGTTGCTTCCACCCACAGCTCTGATGTACTGCGAAAGTATACGCATGCGCAGTACATCACAACTGCCACAGAATACCAGATGGCTGCGGAAGGGAAGCACGGCGGCATTATACAATGCCATTATTTAAGAAAAGTAAGTATTTTTTTTCTTAAATAATGTCATTGTATAATAGCAATAACCCACTTCTGGTTCATAGGTTCATAGTTTTAGTACTAAGCTAACTGCCCTTGCGAGCCATTTTAAGCCTAGCCAATTATCCTTTTGTGAGACTCAAACCCTGCACCTTGTGTTTGTAAGGCAAACACCTTAGCCATTAAGCCACCCTCCCAACGTTGTGGGTAATGCTGGATTTACCCATGGTTGTCTTTGTTTGGCCACTCGGGCTTCACCCTCGTGACCAAACCACACCAACCGTGGATAAATCCAGCATTACCCACACCCAGGCGTGGGTTATTGCTATTATACAATGACATTATTTAAGAAAAAAAATACTTACTTTGTATGGGTTATTGCTTAAGTATAATAGGGAAAGTTTGCTCAATGTGTTCCATGAGTGATCGCATGCTTACTGGTAGGCATCACTAAACCAACATTTCTAGCTGCATTCTCCCTCCCAGGATGGACTAGCTGACCTCAGACACACTCTTCCGCCCTGCCTGCCCGTCTAATGTCCCTTCTGCTAATCAAACACAAGTCACCTTGGTTGTAGTCAAGCTTTCATCCCTGTGCTCTGTAGGGCTAGGTAGAAGTAAATCATTTTTATCATCTTTTTTGCCCCAAAATATTTTATACCTGAAAATGTCAAGCCAAGTAAAACTAAAACCAGCCTTTCAAACTGAGAGACGCAAAAATATATGCCCAGAAAAATAATCATTTTATTGCATTTTTATTTTTCATTCACACCCTTGCAAGCTTAAAGACACAAACAGAAAAGGCCAGCAAAGTAATAATTTTGTTTTATTCTTTTCATAATCTTTATCGTCTGTCAACTATGCTGATTAGGCGAAACCCTGACACTTAAAATGACCTCTTCCATTTTTACATGCACTGTTTTGTGAATTTCTGTTGAACAGCTTCAGTTATTAACATGTAAATATCAGGACTGAATAATGACAACTCAACCTCAGTAAACCAGCACTTTCAGCCCACCGTAATATAATACAGCCGGTGCCAGGTTATAGTTTCTCTGTTAAACCTCAGTCACTGTTGAACAGATTTGCATGAAAATTTGCATATTCAGCCTCATGGCCTCACTGTCCTTGTGTATCAGGTTTTGTTTCTCAATCAGATTTGCAGAATGTGAGTACTGCTGAAATATTTATTACAAGTTACAGTTGCTTTTTTCTTTTCAGCTTTCCCACTCTTCTCTGAATAGATGCTCTGGAATTTTGGTTTCAAGTTTCAGAGATGAAATGCCTGGCATCACAGAACTGCAGTTTGCTAGCTTGATTTAAAACTGTCAGAAAAACAGAGCGATTAAATTATTAGCTTTGATTACATTTGCTTTAGAAGTGCCCGATTCAGAGATACAAAAACTACCTTTTGCTGATTATTAATTCACAGTACTTAATATTGGTCCTGACTTAAAGATAATTGCCAATTACAACATTAATGTTATATTTACAGTAAACAGAACCTTAACTTGATTCTTAAAAGTAGAAGTCAGTTGCATAAAAAAAAAATTAAATGCATCTTCCAAATTATCACACTCTCTCTCTGTGTACACATCAACAAAATATAAATAGAAAGTGCTGTTTATAGTATTTATTGCAACTGTTTCTTAACTGACAGTTGAAAATCCTCCCTATTCATTTGTCTCTTTTCTATGAAACATACCTTCTAGTAAGCCTGTAAGACATCTAAGTCTCAGGAAGCAAACTATCCTTTAGTGTGAATAAATGCATTGTAAACTGAAATTTTACCTTCTCTGACAAACATTTACTATCTTGAAACTGAAGCAACAAATCCAGTACATAACAGAAGAGGGAGAAGAACGTTTAGTACATACTATCCCCCAAACATAAATATACAATGAAGACTAATTAATAGTCAAAACAGTGCACACTGATTGGACAAACCAATCAGCATGCTTATTGTAAAACGAGCGATACCCACAGGAAGAAGTTCATTACTTCACTTTCTGTGCACTCCTACCAGAGAATTTCAAATGTAAAACTTAAACTTTTTTTGTAAGTAAACCCTTCCATGCGAGCACATTGTGATAAAAAAAAAAAAAAAAAAAATTGATGCTAGGATTGCCCCTACAGCAGCTCCGCAGCATACCTCAAAACTCAACAGCATTGTCAATACTTACGTCAACCATCTGCATACCTCTCAAGCTGCTACAATAAAAGATTTTGTGTTAGCATACATTTTTCTGATGGATATGAGGTCAGAAACTCAAATGTCTGTCATTATTTAGTGACTTTAAGCTTCACTGATTTACCAGATAACCACAAATTTTATGAGGAACAGATCAAAAATATGAAGCAAAAATCTGGATACTCTATAAAAATCTGGATAGTTGAGAGGTATGATCCTTTGGTATGTGACAGAAAATGGCAGACTTTATGGAAACCAACCCCCTCAAAAAAAAAAAAAAAAAAAAAAAAAAAAAATTTATATATATATATATATATATATATATATATATATATATATATATATATAGGTACACTTTAAAATATTTAAAGCTCAAAATCCTAAATCTCAAAATAATGAACTCAAAATCTTGAAAGCTCAAAATAATGAAAACTCGTAATACCGAATCTCATAATATAGAAAAATATACAGAACGCCAACACTGATTATAGTGCAGCAGAAATACATACAGAAACATATTACCCTTCTACAATTATAAGCAGGGGGAAAGCCCCCCTGCACCCCCCATGTGGGGGGCTGCACCACCCAAAACCCCCTGCTATTTAAATATATCAACTCCGAGGTAAAGGGCTATTTTGATATAATGCCCACCCTGGAGGGCATTATTGCACTTAGAAAATGACCCTTTTGATTGTATTTTTAGATATTGTATTGTTGTGTATTGTATTGTGTGTGTGCGTGTGCGTGTGCGTGTGCGTGTGCGTGTGTGTGTGTGTGTGTGTGTGTGTGTGTGTGTGTGTGTGTGTGTCCATGACTGTGGTACAGCAGGAAGTGAGGTCTTGTCTTTTCTTAGCTATAGTGCAATCCTGGAAATGGCATATATAATATGCAGGTGGGGGTGTGGGGCAGACCCCTGCCTGCAATGGGGGTGCAGAGACATCTGTCTCCCTGCAGAAAACAATGTTTAGAAGTTGTTTCTGGTTTTCAGTATTTTGGAAGTTCAACATTGTGAGCTCAGTGTTGTGGGGGGTTGACTATTTGTGTGGTTGACATTCTGATTTAGATTCTTTGTTATGATAGTGATTACAACATTTCTTTAAGTATAACTTTATTGTGTATCGCAGTTTATTGTGAAATGTGTCACGATATTAGGAATAATGAAAATAGACATTTGTACAGTTTATTTTTAAGCAAAAATAATCATGTGAAAAAATTACTGTATTGCTATAACTTTGTAACATGTTTATTTATTTGCTGTTTTTTAATCATCTGTTAACCAGATAAACTCTGTAGGCACAAGCCAGTTTTCACTGGTAGGCAAATGGAAGCTAAAGGAATCAAACCCCAGATTATAAGATGAAACTTGGTAGCAGTTCATTTCATAATCTTCTTTGCTAAACTTCCAGACTTGATGTTTCTTTCTTTTCTTTCTGTCTATGTCTGGAAAAAAAGATTATTTTAAGCATTTTGTTGATAGTTTTATTCACATTATTTATTACATGTTTACCTTTTGTTTTGCGTTTTTACCTTCTTTTCTGATATCTGAGAAAATGATTTATGATGAATAAGAGTTATAGGCAGCTGCTATCTATCTTGGTGAAACAGGAATCTGACACATCAATTTTTTTGCTCTCCCCCCCCTGCAGCTGACTGTCAGCTGCCACCAACTCCTGTCCTCATTCACACTGTTTAGTGGATACACCTTAGCCCCTCCCCCCAAAGCTCAATGTGACCTGCATCTGGGACTGGTGAGTTGACTAAGGATGCTGCTACAGCAACCAACTGCTGCCCTTCCCCCCCTGTGTCAGCCACATGACCTCCACAATCGCTGGAGTTTGGTGAATGAAATGGATGCCCAGTAGCAGTGGACCGCTATGATCTAGTTTTGCAGTAATGGGTCTGAATCAAGAAAAATGCTGCTTTTTGGGTGAAGTGCCCCAGAACAGATTTGGGTTTAAGTTAATCAGAGTTCAGCTTAATGTCTCAGTCACAGAAAATTCAGTAATTGCTGTGCATTCTTCAATGGTGAGTGAGTGCACAGGACTTTGGATTACTGTCTCATTAAAAATGACTGGTTTGATATTAGTCAAAGAAATTCTAAATGCACGACACATTGTATTTGATGGTGACTGAGAACATAAGGTTGTTGTTTTTTATATTATTTCTTATGCAGCAGGTGATGGAGAAACATCTTCTCCTTTAAACCCACTTTATGTAAGCATCTCTGCTGCATCATACAAGAAAGGACGGGTAATTTTATCAATGCTCGTTTTCTGTCCCTCATATCTGATGTATAGTGTATATTCTACATATTCAACATATCCCACACATCCTGCACTGAGCTGAACCCTAACAAAATTTCACAGCAGCAAAACTATTGACAGACTTGTTCAGTAAATTACAATAAAGAGTAATAATAATATATAAGTAATAATAATATAATAGTAAGAGTATCACTATGTTTATAGTTTCATTTATTGCTTTACAAACTAAAATGTCTGCACCAACAGGCATGGGGATTAGAGAACATTTGGGTGAGTGTTGCTGTTTGCCATTGTTATAGCATGAGGCATGATGACAATAACTGTGGACTGTGATCTGTTTAAATGTTTAATTTTGTTATGTTGTTAATCTGTACCTTTTTTGTGATGGGAACATTTAATGACATGTAGTTACATTCTAGTTAAATGTGTTATAGAAGGATTTCTGAATTTTTAAACTTAAAAAAAATAAATTTTAACAAAATAGTATAATAGAAGTGCATGCAGTGTACACACCCAATATATCATTAGGGCAAAACAAACAAACAAATAAATAAACAAACAAGCACAGCTGGTAGAGCTGTACCATGTTGTGCTTCTGACTGGTTATCGACTGTCAAAAAAACTTTGTTTTTTTTTACTACTCTCCTGTATACTCCATAGCATCATTAATGTGCTTTTTCTGCTAATATTAAAGTTAACTTTCAAGAATGATAATGGATCTTGGCATCGCAACATGTTGTTTTTTTTCTTAATTTTTAATAGGAAAACATTTTGTTGAGAATGCTTTCCTTTTTCATTTTCTGACATTTTTTGAGCAATATAAATGCTATACAGAGTAACGTTCAGATATCACTGATGTCTGTGTTTCTGGTGTCTATTAATTCTGTTATACCGATTGTGTATTAGAAATCCATCCACAACCCCTCTTTTCACATTTTTAGAAATGGTGCCTGAAAACTAAGCATAAATAAATATATTAACTCTGAGATCACACAACATACTACATGCAATGTGAGAAAAATGGTAAATTTCCCGTTCCGCGCTGTGCAGCAATCTCCATTCAAAACGTTCAAAGTTTCAAATCTTTGATCTTATGGTTTCGACCATTTGCAGTTCAAAGTTTTGAAACTTTAAGCTTGTGAAGGGAATCCATAAACACTCACATACACACACACACACACACACACACACACACACACACACACACACACACACACACACGCACAGATACACACACACATGTGTGTGTGTGTGTGTGTGTGTGTGTGTGTGTGTGTGTGTGTGTGTGTGTGTGTGTGTGTGTGTGTCTATAGCAAAATTATGTTTTTTGCTTGTTTCACTGAGTTGAAGTCTTGACAGGTTTGTTTCTTCCAGCTGATGTTTCACTGAAATAATGGCTGACGAAATGTAAGGGAAGTTTTCTAAAACACATTTCCTCCTTCTGTGCATTATCTGATTTGCGTTATCTTCTGGTTTCTACTTACCTATGTAACTGTAGCCTAACTGTACACGCTATGTCACTCTCTTTAAATCTTCTGTACAGTATGTGCTGTTCATTCTGTCCTAATTCCTGTTTAGCAAAGGTTTTAACTGAGGCCTAAGTACACAGTAAAAATAATCTGTACAATTCACAAGTGATCCATACAGTACATTAGAACCACAAGTAAGTTAATCACTCTTACTCTGGGCCAGATCACTATAACTTATCCTAGTATTCTTACATCTATCTAGTCAGACCTGACTAAATACACCTGGTAAATGTGTGTATATATTTATGTGTGTGTGTGTGTGTGTGTGTGTGTGTGTGTGTGTGTGTGTGTGTGTGTGTGTGTGTGTGTGTGTGTGTGTGAGTGTGTGTGTGTGCGCTTGTGTGTGTATGTTTGTGTACATCTGTGTGTGTGTGTGTGTGTGTGTGTGTGTGTGTGTGTGTGTGTGTGTGTGTGTGTGTGTGTGTGCGTGTGTGTGCGTGTGTATGCGTGTGTGCGTGTGTGTGTGTGTGTGTGTGTGTGTGTGTGTGTGTGTGTATGTGTGTGTGTGTATTTGTGTAAAACATTTCAGGGGTTACTCCTGGAAGGATGCATGTAGGGAGACAGCATATTCTAAATACTCTAAATTACCTTGTAAGATCAGTGGAGTTGGTTTTCTCTAACATTTTATTTTAAGGGGTGAGACATTAAGAAGAAAATAACTGAAACTGCATTCTGCAACAATTATGATGTATTTTAATGTACATACTGATAACAAATGCTTTTCAGTACTTTTGAGATTGTCCAAGATTGGATTTACCAAGATGGCAGCTTCAGGCTTAAGTAGTTGCAGGAGTGTTTAGCTGTAGGAATTCCTTTGAGTCCTGGTACTGACCAACAAGTACTGGGTTGGGAATCCATCTTACTGCTGATGACTGAAGCTCATTCAAAAAAATCCAAGAATAATGTGATTAAAATGCTTTTTCTTAAGCAACATTAGTTTATGAATGTAGTGCAGTATTATACAAAGATGCAGGTTCAGCTGGGCTAGATGATGTCCTTTTTTAAAAACTTTTGCTCAACATAATTAAAATACATTAAAAATGGATTGTTTGATAATCTAAAGGCAGTTTTATTTTTAAAAAAATGTTGAGTAGGTAATGAAATATGGAAAAAGAGCAGTGCCATAATGATAATGCAAAAACAGTTTTCATTTCGACTAGCTGCATTAGCTTTCTGTTACGGGGCAATGTTTGAAACTCTTAAGTGCAACGTTAGAGCAACAAATGGTAAACGGTAATTTGTATCCTGCAACCTATGTTTATAAATGAACTGCCATGTGAGCTTCCCAACTTTTTTTTTTTCAGAATGACTTTTGTTTGTTTGTTTCAGCCTTGGCGTCTTCAGTCCCAGTGCCGACACACATTATGGACTATCATCCGCCTCCTTCCCCTCCCTTCTATAAGCCCACCTTTCCATGGCGCTCCTTTCATTTGACATACGACTTTCCGCAGATGTCCTCAACCTTTCAGTCTGCATTTCTGAAGAGGTCAGTTGACTTATATGGGACCCACATAAAACCAGTTCCTGACAACGAACCACCCATTGACTACAGCATGCATTACTCACCGGACTCCGAGATGTACCACTGCGTTAAATGTAACAAGGTCAGAGCAGAAGCATGTACTCTTTAAAACAGTAATGGCTTCTTTTCATTAACTTAATTAAGTTCTAGTTCTACATTTGTTACTAACATAACTGCAGACATAAATGTGTATGTGGCACTACACACACACACACACACACACACACACACACACACACACACACACACATACACATGCACACGCGCACACACACACACACACACACATATATTATATATATATATATATATATATATATATATATATATATACATACATACACTGCAATAACCTGATAGGAATCAACAAGGTAATAAAATGGTGCATGTATATAATACAATTTAAAAATAACAACTAAATTAATCGAAGGCTGATTATATATATTATACAGGGTTATGACTGATTTACCAGTCATACCTAAGATTATAATACATAGAGCATGCTGATTACTTACCAAAATCAGAGAAAAAAGACTTTTTTGCACCTATCTTGCATGAAAAGATATGCAGCAAACTATTTCTATGCATGTATTCCAGAGCTTTTGTACCCCAGATCTATGCTAGAACATTCCTTGTGGCCACCATAGAACAACACCAGAAAATGATAACATCTATAAAAACCATAAAGCACTTCTTGATGCCATACAAAAAAAAAAGCATACTAAAGTCTGCTTTTACCATCAGGAGTACACTAATCAAGTGAAAGTCCTTAAACTACAAATAATTATGATTGTGTCTCTCCAATCATAAATAGTTATTTGTTCTTGACATGGATGTCAAGATTTCCCTTTTCAGATTCAATTCACTCTGTTCTCAAGGTGAATTTCTTGACAAAGAAATTTCAAACTCATTTTAAACACATAAAGACATGTTTATGACTGATGACCAAGTCATAATGCTATATGTTATACTTTGATAAATGGATTCCAAGAAATTTACCCCAAGAGAGAGAGAAGCTTGAATGCTGATTATTGGTTTCATTTTAAAAATACATAATAAACTGGAGTCATGATCACTGCCCTGATCTGACAAAAATGGAGTTTTGTCCAGTGACCTGATCACAACTTTTTTAATATATATGGACTTTTAACTGCCCAAATGTGTTACCAGTTAAAAAGGAGCACAAAGTTATTTTATAGCTTTGAAAGCTGTACTTATCATCAACTAACAACTTTAAAAACTGCTAGACACTTGTCTGCCACATTTTATGTGTGGCAGTGTGAAGTTTGTTATAGCTTTCAAAGCTGTTGGAATGTTTTCCTGGTGCTTTTCTGTATCAGGTGTTACCTGTGCGGTAGTACATGCTTTGATATTAAGAAGGTTCTGATATAAAACTCTCACTGTAGCAAGCTTTTTACAGCTATTTTCATATGTTTGAGAAGTGTGCAACAGGCTTATCTTTTTGTCAGTTTTGGAACATACTATGTTCCATGTATTACATAACCGCATACCTAACTGTTTTTTTTTAAATTTCAGTCAGGAAAAGCATAGCAGGCTAGTAACATAGGTTCATACTAAGCTAACTGCCCTTACAAGACATTTTTTTAAGCTTAGCCAGTTATCCCTTGTGAGACTCAAACCCTGCACCTTGTGCTTACAAGGCAAGCACCTTAACCATTAAGCCACCCTGCCGACAGCTCATTTTCTGATAATGACAAGAGAAGAGAAAATGAAAGGAGAATGAAATGTTAGTGCGGTGTTTGAGGTGATGGCAAGGATTGTAAATATCAGTGGAGAGTGGGGATTCCAGTCCATCTGCAAGTGGCAACGGCAGATCACCTGTGGCTTGTTCCACATCAACACATGGGTTATGGAACTGTGGGTAGGAAAAAATAATACAAATATCCACACTACCCAAGGATCCTGACCAATCTCTGCACACATCTCAACTCACACACCAGGCATGTAATCAGTCAGCACAGAGAGATAAAGCCGTAACCAAGGCCTAGCCAAATCAGGTTGGGATAGCAGTTTGGGTGAGAGAAGGTATGAGCATGCCTGTCCTAGGTGGGAGGATTCTTGTTGATACGCTAAATGGAGACATGGTCTGAAGAAGGAAGTTGCCCTTAGATGCAAGCAGTGAGCATGTGAGGGTGGGAAAGGGAAGTGCATAGGGCATAAACAACACCCCCCAGATGGAAACACAGATGAGATGATCCTTCAGAACATCCTTACAATCCATGACTGGACCCAGCAATACTGGAGTAAGTTCAGAGCACTAGGACATTGGCTGGTAGACCCTGCATGGGTGTGGAGCACTTGGCACCCGACCAGTGCACAAGAGGGCTGAGGGGACAAAAATATTTTTTTAAAAAAGTGCGTTCAATGAAATAATAAAAAATATTGCTATATCAAAGTCCCCCCCACACAGCTTGAGGTTATGCCTCCAGCATTACCACCGCTGATGTAATCAGATCTGAGGTGGCTGTGCCACATACACAAGGAGTAATTCCATATCAGTGCAACCCCACAAATGATGGAACTTTTCAGTAACTAACAAAAATTTGAAAATCAATCAGATTTTGGCTGTTACATGACCTGATCCTGTTTCTGCATAGAATAGTTATCCTGACAAGTAAAACTATTTGTGTTCAGTAGCTTAGTCAGGACTCGTAGCCATGTGCATAACAGATTCCATTCAGATATCCCATGATTCCTATGTCCATGAAAGTTTTGTGGCAAATGCATGGAATGAGGAACTTTCTAACAGAATCATAGCTGAAAGAAACCCTTGCAATCAAATATGAAGCAATCTGTACATCTGCATTACTTCAGAGAGAACATATGTTTAGTTTCATAAAATAACTTACTTATTTCATTTTGCACAGTGTTTAAATTCCAGTAGATTTTTGAGTTCTTTTCAGGCGATAACTAAGATTATATTTATATTGATTCACTGATATATACCCAAGACTCTAAGGAACCTTCTCTTCTCTTCAATAACAATCCCTTGGGATCCTTAACATCAGCCTGGACTACTAACAATTCAAGGAGGTGAGCCCCCAGTTTAATACCTGATTTAAAAGCTGATGTCTCATGGCTGTGGCATTTCATGTTGCAGTTGCCAGAAGAATATAAATCCAAGTATTTGTGGGAGGCACAGAATCGCCAGCATTAAAGGCCAGTGTTATTACCATCTGAGTCCCCCTAATGCTTAAACCAGCCGTGGACTGCGGCTGCTCTTGCAAGCTGTTCCCATATGCTGACCATTTCCCTTTTTGCTATTTTGCATGGAAAGGTGACTATAGCGAAGCCTAACATTTCTATTCATGTCAGATTAAGATGAGCTATAAAAAACATTTCTTCACAGTCTGAAGAGGAGACAAATTCCAGCATATAGTCTAATGCCTTTTTAGGTTCTAAAACAATATTTTCATGACTTAAACATCAACTCGCTGTTAACAGTGATTCCCCGATCCTTGAGTTCAGTTGCTGACTTCAGTAGTCCTACCCTGTTCAATTATCAGTGAACTAAAATATTTTCTTTTTACGAACTGCATTGCTTCATCCATGAAAGTACTGACAACACTTTTAGCATTTTCCTTCCTGTGCAACACTTTAAAGTAAAGGCGGCAATGCTGATCAACTATACAGAAACAAATAACTTTTCTTGGAAACAATCTGCTTCACTATTTATGCTTTTCCCAATAGTAAAAGACACTTGTTAATGTTTTCTGCGTTTTAGCACTGGTTTTTGAATTAATTAATTTGTAATATTATGTTTTCTTTTCTTGTCCTGGGTTAAATTTGAATGTCAGCTCTCAAATATACAAAAACTTATAGCACAAGGTTTATCATGTCACTTTAGAAATGTTGATATTGTCTGTGTTACTTTGGCTGAGGTATAAACCTGTGTCTTTCAAAATTCTAGGTATTCTCAACTCCACATGGACTTGAGGTCCACGTTAGGAGGTCACACAGTGGGACAAGGCCATTTGCTTGTGATCTCTGTGGGAAAACATTTGGCCATGGTGTCAGTCTGGAACAACACATGAATATCCATTCACAGGTGTGTAATTCACAATATTTATGCACAGCACAATATACGGTTCTAGAGTTCAGATAATGACATCATTCATACGGTTCTAGAATTTAGATAATAACATCATTCTGGTCCTTCCCATTTGTATTTCTTAGGATGCATATAAAGTTAGATCATACACTAACTGTTCCTGGAGTCAAATATGAATCAACTTGTACTCGTATGCGTACATTCACATAGGGACAGAAATGCTAAACAATGGAATACTTTTTCAGTAAAGCAGTATTGCTATGAAAAAATTAGCTTGTTATATTTCTGAAACAGCATGCCTGGCTAAGTCAACCCACATCTATAGCTCATCTGTACTGATCAAAAAGCAAACAGGTTTTAATTAATATACACATAAAGAAATAAAAGACAGGTTTAATGCAAAAGAATTACTAAAATATTAACAGCTAGTCAGGATGGGGTCTTCTCATTGAGAATTTACATTCATACCAAACATTACTGCACTATTGTTAAGTGAATGAAAGAATCATGACAATATCAAATGTGTAATAAACTGGACAAGAATGTAATTATTTCTGTTTGCAGTAGCTACGGAGATTTTGCTGTATATGTGTACATAATTATACATACTAACAGCTGCAGGGTCTAAGTTTCAGTCCTGAGTTCTACTCACTGCCCATATGATGTCTTCACAATGTCACTGTGTGTCTCAGGAGCCTTTCTGTAGGTACTTTCATTATGTCTTACTTTCCCAAATTATTCTGTCTGACTGGCCAGTCATGTACTTTTGGCATCATGACCTGACTCACGACTGAAAATAAAACACAGCACACATAAACATATGCACGTGTGTGTGTGTGTGTGTGTGTGTGTGTGTGTGTGTGTGTGTGTGTGTGTGTGTGTGTGTGTGTGTGTATTGTGTACATATACATACGTCTGTAGGTATATATATATATATATATATATATATATATATATATATATATATATATATAGAAAGAGCGAGAGAGAGAGAGAGAGACACACACACACACACACACACACACACACATATATATTTGCATGCATTTGTGTGTGTGTGTTGTGTACATATACATATGTGTGCAGGTTTATATATATATATATATATATATATAGAGAGAGAGAGAGAGAGAGAGACAGAGATAGATAGAGAGAGAGAGAGAGAGAGAGAGAGAGAGAGACACACACACACACACACACACATATATATTTGTATGCATTTGTGTGTGTGTGTCTGTCTGTGTGTGTGTGTGTCTGTCTGTGTGTGTGCGTGTGCGTGTGTGTGCAGATTTTTTAGACAAAAGTGAAACTGAATAACCTCAGCCTTTGTCAAATGTGCCTTAGTTGAGTAAAGTGCAATATGTATGATACTGCACAGCAGATGGAGTTGTGTGACCATCGAGCTAGTTTGTATGTATGTTATTTTTATATATATGTATATCTATATATATATATATATATATATATATATATATATATATATATATAATTTATTTTTACATTTGTTAACCGGGTTAGTCTGTCTGGGTTCTTAGAGGCCCTTTTTCAGCAGAGACCCGAGGAGAAACGCTCCCAAAAAAGTTTAAGTAAACAAATAGTAAGAACAAAGATAAACACAGATCACATTTTAAGTATACATACTTCTGAAGTAATAACATAGCATGCAATAAAGGAATATATAGAATGGATAGAAGTACAATACAATACATATATGAAAATTTTCACATAGTATGGCAAGAAACTAAGCAGAAATATGGCAAGACTAAGGTCAGTACATTGCTGAACCAAGGCACTAGGCATGAAGTAAGTAAATATACAGATAAAGTGTAAACTTTGGAAGTTAATAAATAAATTAAAGGATTATGGGAATTGACTGTAACATGAGCTAACTAGTATGGAATAAGACGGAAAAAAAATAATATATATATACATATATATAATGGATTCACTCCCATACATTCAGCATACTGGGCAACAAGCACCCTTCAGCACTCATTGTTTCCATAATAGGTGTGGGTTTTACAGGATCGGATCCTCTGAGGGTGCACCACACACTCACACCTAGGGCCAATTTAGAGTGTCTAGTCCACCTACTGCATGTCTTTGGAATGTGGGAGGAAACTAGAGCACCCAGAGGAAACCCACACGAGCACCCAGAGGAAACCCACATGAACACAGAGAGGAAATACAGACTCCCCACAGAAGGCACCCCAGCTGAGAATCAAACCAGAGAACTTCTTGCTGTGAGGTAACAATACTAACCGCTGTACTACTGCAACCTCTCTCTCTCTCTCTCCCTCTTTCATTCTCTCTATTGTGAGAGGATGTTGAGAGGAGAAGCTATATATCTATATATATATATATATATATATATATATATATATATATATATATATTTATATATATTTATACATGGGTCCACTTTATAATCTCGAAATACTGAAATCTCGAATTTCAGTATTCCGAGATCACAAAACCGAAAACCCATAAGTCCGAATGTTCAAGAAGCCAAGCCTGAGTTGTCCGAAACTCGAAATATCGAAAAAAGTGAATGCGGCTGTTTTTTTGTACTGATATGCACCCTACCCCTTTCACAATAGAAATATGCACCCTACAACACCAACAAAAGCAGTTACAAGCATTCTGTCCATGTCAACATCAACAAATCCAGGAATACGCATACCGTCCATTTTTATGCATTCTACACATTAACATCACACCATGTGAAGCATAAGGTAGTGCTGCCAACCCCCCTATGCAGGAACAGCCCCAACATACAGTACAACCATGCACCGACACTTACATTTGCAGGACCCTAGCCACAGCCTTTAGGAACTCCATCGTAGTGTATTCATCCCTGTGTGCAAGCACAGATTCAAACTGTGCATGCCTCTGAAGCAAGCAACGCCTTTTACGGGATGGCAGGCACCCGCTCGCTAAATGGTTCCTCAACTCCTCCACCCTATCCTGCTCCCTCACCAGTGTGTGCATCAGGACAGATAGGTTAGTGGCCTTAGACCCCAGTAAAAACTTCAGCCGGCAATGCCACGCCTCGACGGAGTTCTGTGTACGGGGCAGAAACAAAGTGAATTGAACAGAATGAAATGGGGAATAAAGGGGGGAATCTGCAGGCTGCAGTGGACCATGTAGTGGACATCCCCTTCCTCCCAACCACATACCAGTTCCCAATATACTTTATAAGCTCCTTCCCCTCTGGTGGGAAGCACTCTTTCAGCTCCTGAAATGCTTGTAACCCATCCCCTTCCGGCATGAATGCAAGTGCAATCAAACACTTGACTGCAATCTGCAATGGCATGCTGGTGTTGTAGAGATGGGCTAGCCCTAACTGCTGCACCTTGCGCCATACGTTTCTCCCAAAATGGAATAGGCACCCCTTAGACTTAACACGGTTTATATTCCGCTGAAAGGTCGTCATAGCAGCGATCTCAAAATCGCACAGGATGTACTGAAGTGCGGTTTCAAATCCCTGTTCAGCAAACAGACAGTCCCACATTAAGTTGTAAGCATGCAGGGACTTCTTGCTCATTAAACAATACATGAGTGGTACTGATTTACTGTACCCTCCATAACGTACCAGCCCATGTATGCTGTACAGGTGCCTGCAGATCACCCCTTTGTAGAAGAACATGCCATCCATCAGCCAGATGGTTGCATGGCTCAAATGGAAGAGGTTGTTGACAGTGCTGAACACTATCACTACATGCTCGCCCCCACCATCCACCATCCGCTTCTCCAAGAATGTACCGATCTTGACGGGGTAATCCTGGACATTAAGTGTCCTCAGTGTTATGGCAGGGTCAATTGGGACCGTAGACACCTTCTGACACATCCGACCCACTTGTTGCAGTAGTGCACACCTTGTCGGCAGATGGCGAACTACATCCATTGATGTGGACGCTAAAGAGTCCTCTACGAGCAGACAAGTGGCATCCCTGGAAACAGCAGCTCTGTGCTTCAACTCTGTACACATGGCATACCTTTCAACGTCAGTTGGATCCCCTGTGTGGTTGTGCGGTGCTGTTTTTAGTAGCGGTTCACCAGCGGGAATGCATTCTGTTGTCAACCTCCCTTTACATTTCCGCACCGACTTCCATTTGCAGCACCAGTAGGTCCTTCTGCTGCCCTGCTTTTCCAGGTGATGCACATGGCCTTCCACTATCAGAACAGGATTCCCCTTCTGTGACAGCATGGTCTGGTAGACGCTCCCTGTGGTTCCTGCTGGTTCATACGCAAATGCCATGTTTCTTTTGGTACTGTGTACAAGATGTTAAAGGTATACTGCGTCCTTTTATAACTTTTTCTTGATTGTAGTATGCATGATTGTGTGAATTTGGACTTATGGGTTTTCGGTGATCTTGGAATACTGAAATTCAGGATTTCAGTATTTTGAGATTACAAAGTGGACACATATATATGCATATATCAGGGGTTGTTGGGGAGATGGAAATGGTCAAAACTCCCGTGTAAATAATTTATTTGTATTTTCATGCAGCTGGAGATGATGTAGATTTCTAGTTTGTGTACCGAATGGTATTTGCTTCTGTTGTACAATTATAGATTTACTTTTTTACTTTTGTTTTTGTTAATTTTTAGTGTTTTGATATTTTAATATTGATCTGCTTGTATGCCTAGATGTGCAGACATGTCAATCATTTTTTTTACTCATTTGAATTGCCTTTCCAGTATTTGTGCATTTGGTATATGTGTGTGTGTAAGTTTATATATATATATATATATATATATATATATATATATATATATATATATATATATACACACACACATATATACATGTGTGTGTGTGTGTGTGTGTGTGTGTGTGTGTATAGAGAGAGAGACAGAGAGAGAGATGTTTGTATGTATGTATAGTTACATGTCATGAAACAGTGAACACTCATATGAGCAACCCTCTAAACAGTGATCAGTTTAGAGCGAACACTGCTATAAGTTAAAGGTAAAAAAACAAACAATTATTGATTTGTATTTTTTTTGCAGGGACAAGCCACCATGAACCCCATGTGGGGGACTGCACACCCCACACCCTCTGCTAATTCTATATACTAAGTTTGAGATTGCACAACAGGAGGGTAAAGGCAAATTCCCTTACCCCGCTGTACTATGATCCCATTCAAAAGAATGCCAGCAGAAACTCCATTAGGAAGAATGTTCACTCACATGTGCATTTGTCATTTTTTGCAACAGAAAGCATTTGCTCAGTTGAGCATTCGCTCTTTCTTATTGTAACCATATATCTATATCTATATCTTTATATATATATATATATATATATATATATATATATATATATATATATATATATATACTCACACACACACACACACACACACACACACACACATGCAAACACACACACACACACACACACACACACACACACACACACACACACACACACACACACACACACATATACATACAGTACATCTTTGTCCGTGTGTGTGTGTGTGTGTGTGTGTGTGTCTCTATATACATATATATATATATATATATATATATATATATATATATATATATATATATATATATTTCGATATAGATATACGGGTTACAGTTTTTTCATCCAATGCTTAGTTTATCCATAGGATGATAGGATGGAATATGGTATATTATTATAAATGCTTGATTATGTTGAATAACTCTGTCTTTCTGTCTATCTATCTATCTATCTATCTATCTATCTATCTGTCTATCTATCTATCTATCTATCTATCTAATCTGTCTAGCTAACTATTGCTCTGTCTATATGTTTATTTTATATATATATCAAAACAAGAAAGAAAGATACATATCCACACAAATATGTAAATCAACGACCAAATCAGTGAACTGCCAATGTTCACAAAAAGCTTGTCAACACTCATTTCAGTGATCTGGCATGTATAATCTGTGGGCAAAAGACAATAAAATATGAGTTTTTTGCAGGAAGAGAAAATGCATTATACGGTCATAGTAATACGGTACATATATACAAATGTACGTACATACCAGCATTTGTACTGGAATGTAAATAGAGGAATGTATGTGCAGAATCGCTGCTACCAATATGCATTGACTGTCTGCATGATTAAAAGTAGAAAGATGATTATCAGCCTTAATTTATTTAATTGTCTTTGTTTATCAGAAAAGTTTTATTGGGCATTAAACCCCTTTCTGGCAGAGACGCAGGAAGAAAAGCTCCACTGTTACAATAATACATGAAATAGAGTCATAAGAACAGAAAAATAAAATAATAAGTGACACAGAATCATAAAACAAGTACATGCATCTGTGGTGCTCATTCATAGGTTCATAGGTTCATAGGTTCATACTAGGCTATCTGCCCTAGGGCATTTATAAGCCTAGCCAGAATGTGTTTGGCTTTCGCCACCCATTTTAAATTTATTTTGCTATGCCCTTTTTCGAGGTTAGTATACTATGCCTCTATCTAACAGTGACACAGAAGTGATACCCGGGGTAAACCTACGATCTCCCATCCACTCATCAAGATTCCTCTTGAAGAGAGTCAATGAGGGACTCTGCCTAACCTGGACTGGGATTTTATTCCAGAGTGAAGGGAGCCTCTGGGTTATGAATCTGTCCCTCCAGCATGTCCTATTTATTTCAGTGCTGAGGTTCAAGTCTCTCGAGCGTAGCTCGATGGGATTTGGATTTTCTGAGGTGCAGCATGTCCATTAATTCCGGGTTGGACATGGCTTTATACGTCAGGCACAGATCTCCTCTGAACAGGCGGTATGCCACTGAGTAGAGCTGGAGTTTCTTTAACCGGGCAGCATATGGCATCTGTTTGAGCCCTTTGATCCTCTTGGTGAGGTACTTTTGGGGTCTTTCCAGTTGCTGCAGGTGTCTGGTAAGGTACATCCCAAAAGGGGCATTGTACTCAATTATGGGCCTGATGAGGGATGAGTAAAGAGGCACGATGACCTCCCTGATCTAGATGTGAATCCCTTCATGATTAGGTGGGCTATATAAAATGTTTTTCTAACCACTTTGGCCACATGGTTGTCAAATGAGAGATTGCTATCACCTTGGGTCCCCAGGTCCCTAATTACTTCTTCTGTACTTAATGGATTTCCACCTATGTGGTAATTTGTGGGCACTTTATTTTTGCCAAAGGGGATGACTATACACTTTTTGGCATTTAGCTTGAGGCCATGGCTCTGGCACCAGTTGTCTGTTTCTATGAGGCCCTTTTGGAGGATGCTTGTGTCGGCTGGAGAGTCGATTATGGCACCCAGTTTGCAGTCATCTGCGAACTTGGTCAGCCACAGTCCTTCTGTGTTGGCCTGTACCTCCGAGAAATATATACCGAACAAGAGAGGTCCCAGGACTGAGCCTTGTGGGACACCACTTGTAACTGGTTTGGAGTCTGACATGGCTCCAGCAATTCTAACCATGTGGGTTCTGTCCTTGAGCCAGTTTGCAATCCATCTAGTGACATAGGGTTTATATTTAAGCTGGTGAGCTTATCTATAATGCCCGAGTGGGGTATTGTATCGAAGGCTTTTGCGAGGTCCAGGTAGGCTGTGTGGACCACCTTCCCCTCGTCAATGGCCTTGGTGACTGTTTCAAAGAAATCAACCAGGTTTAAGAGGCAGGATCTGCCCTTAACAAAGCCGAACTGGGTAGGATCCAGTGTTTGTAGGTCCCCAATATCTTTATTTATGAGGTCCATGATGATCCTTTCCATAGCTTTGCAGACCAAGCTAGTTAGGCTTATGGGGCGATAGTTTCCAGGATCCATTGAGGCACCACCTTTATGGAGAGGGACCACTGTTGCTGTACGCCACTCTTTGGGCACATATCCTGTAGTAAGGCTGAGATTGAACAGTAGTTTTATGTTTGAGTTCAGCTCTTCTTTGAGTTCATGTAGGACGCAGCCCGGGACACCATCTGGTCCCATTGATGCTGTGTTTTTTGCTTTGGAGAGGGCGGCTCTTACCTGAGCATCTGAGATGTCAGGGGGGCAGCACTCTGCTGGGATAGATATTTGCCCTTTTGGTGGGGAGGAGAAGTTTGCGCTGAACCTGTCAGCTAGGATGTTGGCAATGTCTGTGGGTTCGGTGTATTTTTTGTCATTTTGGACTAATTCTGAGCATATCTGGGAATTACCACCCAGGTTCCTAACATAACTAAAGAAAGCCTTGTGATTATCCTTAGTGTTCTGTGCAATTTTTCTCTCGAAGCTGGCCTTAGACAATTTTATGTGTGCCCGTAGTTTTTTGCTAATACTGATCAGTGATGCCTTCCCTTTTTGGGATTTTGCTTTATCATTTAGTAGCTTCCTCCTTCTATTGTATAGTTTGTTTATGGCTGGGGTCCACCAGACAGGACGTCTGCCTTTGGAGGATTGGGTCTTGGTTTTATTTGGGATCGCATAATCCATGCATTCCTGAAGGTGTTCATAGAATGCGTTTATAAAGGATTCTGCGGTCTGGGCTGTATTTTCCACAGGCCCGGGGGTTTGAAGGATTCCACCTCAGTTTTGAGGAGTGCAAAATTTGCTTTAGAGAAGTTTTTCACTGTGGTTTTCTGGGCAGGGGTGGGGTCGGGATGTGAATATCCAGTGAGATTAGTTTATGGTCTGATCTTACCAGTGAGGGATACACTTCTGGTCTGGAGCATAGAGTCCCCATGTTGGTGATGATCAGGTCCAGTATGTTTTCCCCTCTTGTGGGAGTGGTAACAAGTTGTTCCATAGCATTTGAGTTTATAAATTCTAGGAACCTTTGGGCTAGGGTGTTGGAGCTAGAGTAATGCTCCCAGTCTATGTTTGGGTAGTTGAAGTCGCCCAATATAATGGTGTTTGGAGAGACCTTCATATTTTCCAGTGTTCTCAGGAAGGCCGAGTGGGGTTCCTGGTTTTGGGAGGGTGGTCTGTAGCAGGCTATAAACTGGAAGGCAGTTTTACCCACTGTTAGTTGCACATGGATAGTCTCTGATGCTTCGTGCTTTGCCACCAACCTGGAGGTGTGGGTATCTTTGATGAATATCGATACTCCCCTGCTTTTGTGGTTCGGTCCAAGTTTTGGGGCGAAAAGCATGGTATGAGGTATAACCTGGTAGTGCTGGGGTGCTCTCGGGAGCCCTGAACCAGGTTTCTGTTACTGCACAGATATCGATGTTCTCCATGCTAAGGAGAGTTTCGAGTGCATGCATCTTGAGGTTTAGACTTCTGGCGTTGAGTAGCATTACTCTTAGTTTCTTATCCCTTGTGATACCTATGGAGGTGGGTTTGTCTTTTGAGCCTTGCCTAAAAAAGGCACTATGGGGGTAGCAAGAGCCTTTGCCAATATCCGAAAGCCCAGGGGTGACAGGTGCAAGCCGTCCCTAGCGAAGCATCGTGGCTTGTCAAGCATATCATCCCAAGCTGACAGGCATTGGATCCCCTTTGAATGACACCAGTACTTAAGCCAATTGTATGATAGCTTGTACACTATTCTCTCGTAATTACCTATTAGGCACAGCAGAAAAATATAGAAGAAGAATAGTCCATGTTTAAACAGTGCTGATTATGTTGTAAGAGTGAGTCTTAGAACGTGTATTTAAAATAAATATAGTTTATGTTTCAAACAATATTATTAGTCATAAAAACAAAAACATAGACATTAGCTGCTTATATTTTTCATCTACTACTGTCTGATTTCATGGATCTTCTTAAATCTTTAACTAGCTGTGGTAATAAGCAGATTCAAAGGAAACATTTTTAGTTGTATTGCATCAAAATGCAGTACTAATGTGCAAAATGGTAATTATTAACTTTGCTCTGTTAAACATTTTCATATGAAAATGTGTTACAGGTGTACTGTACTCAGAGCCGTTATTGGGTCAGTATGCAAGACATATTGTTAACTGTAGCAGGCATTAGACCCAGAGACCGTCTACGTGTCATTTGCTTTGTTATTGCCCTGGGCATTTACATATATTTATGTAAATTCCTTCTATACCGATGCATTTGTATTGGAAGTATTGAGAACAGAGCTATGGTGAGACAATTTATTCTATTTATTCCATTGTCATTTGAGTGAGTGAATAGGTCTAAAATTTCAACGATTTAGTAGCAGGGTGAAAAATGCATATCATATCAAACTATATTTTGTATACATTTGTTAACTGGTTAACAACACTATCCTTTTTCAGTGGTGACCCAGGAGCGCCGGCTGGTTAGGAGACTTGTTTAGTGTCACACCGCTTGAAAATGGCAGTGGAAGGACTCAACCCCTGCACCTTTGACTACAGGAAGCAGCTCATCACATTGCATAATACACTAATAGATGAAACGAAACCTCGTTCTTCAAGTAATAATTTTGTTGTAATAATAGGAACATGAAAAGCTCAGGGCTTCTGGAGCTGTCAAGACAAATATCCTAGGCTGTTTGTAGGCTAGCAGAACAAGTTATCTTAAGTTAATGTAGGTGCCATCCTTGCACAATGAAGCTGAGGACAGACATTTAAAAAGTCACAAAGCAGAAACTATATATATTTCATTTGCAGCAAGTAAACATCAAAATCTATGAGAACGGTTGGATGTAGTGTGCCTGACACAGAAATAACTGCTCCAATAATAAATTCCTTGGTCGTAATTTTATGAAACAACCACCGAGAATGTACAAATTATGTAAAAACATTACAGTGCACGTAATGAAGAGTCATGCAATCCCAGAAGTAGAGTCACCTAAAAATAGAAGAAGTCCGCAACCTGAAGACCCCCCCCCCATAACCCCCATTAGTTATATATTCTCATTCTGAGGGCTTTGCAACTTGGAGAAATGGAGATCAGTAACAAAAAAAAAATCTTAGTCTCTGGGATACTGTAATCTCAGACAGTATAGCTGTTAATATGCTTTGAGCTCACACATCTTGCTAATATATCTAGCATACGGACATGGAAAAAAAATACTAGATTGAACAACAAGGGTTGAGCAGTTGTGATTTAAGCACACAGGATTTAAGTACTTGCATTTAACCCTGAACGAAGAGCTTATGGCACATGACTATTTTAAAACTGTTCCCTGCCATCTGTAGACTTCTCTCCATTAGTTTGGGAAAGTGGGTTACACAATTACTTCACCTGGGAGCATACAGGTTTAGGTTCAGGGTTAGGGTTTGGATTAGTATGCATTGCTAAGGTGGAAAAGGAGGGTAAGCCCCATCCCGCTCCACCTTACTAAAATGTGCTAACCCTAACCGTGATCCTTCCACTACCCCTAACCCCCAACCCTATACCTTACCTTGGAAAAAAATCTTCCCATAACACTACCCCTATTCTGACAAATTATGCCCGTAGTTAGTGGTAGGGTGCAAGAGGAAACTGTTTTCTTTTGCAATCTGTTAAGTTTCAAAGTTTTAGGTGTTCAGTGAATTATTGTTTGCTGTACTGTGTTTAATCATTTTTGATTTGATTATTTTTTTCAGTTCTGGAATACTGTTGAGCGTGTAAATGAAATACTGAGGTCTAATGAGGGTTCACAGATATTGACTTACTTTGCTATCCGAAGACCATCTACTTCTATAAATTATTATATGTGGTGAAAAATATTTAAATATTTAAGTCTGGTTTATGGATTTGTGTTCTGACACACCAGATACCAGACAGCAAAATACCTTATTGTATCATCCTAACAGAGGGTGGGACAGCAAGTAGCAAGTTAAATACGACAGAACACATATTAATACAGCAAATAAAAATCTCCTACAAAAATCCAGGTAGGAACCTATTGGAGTATGTCTGTTAATGCTTCACTGTAAATAGTTTATGAGTTTTTAAGTACAGCGAACTGCTTTAAATAAGCCCAGAACGGTCTTCAACAGGCAGGCAGAATACTTATAATTTCCCCCTTGTTTTGGGTGTTCATCCAGCTGGTGCAAGAGAAGAGAGTGACCACAGCATATAGGGTGCAGCAGGGGTAGGACTACATTTTAGGATGCGCAGTCAGAACAGGAAAACCCATGACCAGATGTAATGTAGTGGGGGTATAAGTTACACTGTACTTCATTATATCCAGTATGATGTTACAGTCTGTACACAGGGATTAAAGGACTAGATGTGCCAAGTGTTGGACAGAAAGGCCTCCAGTACCTTCATAATAACAATAATAGTAAGATACTTATTAAACACCCCAAATTTCAGCAGGAACATTTCCCCCAAAAAACTTAAATGACTCGTAACTCCTCAGGCAAAGTTAATGCATATTCATGTTTCTGTCACTTTCAAGGTGCTGTTACCATAAAATCCTCTTGATGGGCTCATAACCTTGTTGTGTTTGACAATCCAGATTCAGTCCTCTATAGTATTTATAACAACTATAACATGTTTTTCCCCCTTTCTTTTGTTAATGTGCTTTTTGTGGCTTCTAGGCGAAACATGGATTGGAATAAAATATCAAAGTTATCTAGCTTATATTTTGTTGGGTAAAAGTAAATGCATTAACAATCCTGTCACTCTATTTTACAATATTTATTTATTTGTTTATTTTTTCATTGATTAATGGGAATGTCCTTGGGAACACAGGCCTATTTTAAGAGAATGCCTGAGGAGAAAACCTCCATAAGTACTAATAAAAGCAAAAAGAAGCAGAAATAGTACTGGATAAATATGCTGTATTTAACATAACAAAATCTAATAGTAAAGCATTGCAACATGATTTTTTTTCAAACTTTTTATTAAAATTTTTCATGAAAATAAACAAATAGAAGAAAAACATCCATGTATTAATTATTTAACTGTCCATAAATTCATAGTTAGTGAACTAGAACTATAATCTAATTTCAAAGATAAGATAATTGATCTAACATCTGACCAACATGTTGTCTATTGTTGTAAAAAAGTCCTTCTATATTACATAGTTTGTAAACAAAGGGATCTACGGTTGTCATTGTCTCCTGTCACTCAGCCCTTATTAGGCCAGTCACTGAATATGGCGCCCCCTTTGGGTCATACAAAAACCCGACATGCACAGCGATACCTTAATAAAAATATGCAAGGCTTAAACAACTTGTCCTACATGGACTGACATGAAGCCCTGTTGCTATATTCCGTATCAAACAGACTGCTAAGTGGTGATCTGTGTCTGGCATACAAGGTATCCTCCTACCCATTACTGATGGATTTACTGAACATCACCAAGTCATGTGACATCAGAAATACTTGGTCTAGGGATCTAAACCTCTTCTGCAACATCAACAGAATGGTTTGGAGGGACAGGTATATCTCACAGAGGATACCACTGCTGTGGAAAAGAGTCCACATCTACATAAAACAAAGTTCATCTCTGTCCACATTCAAGCAAGTCCAACGTAGATATATGGAATGAAAACAGAAAATTTACCCCAGGACTGCACCCTGTACTACTGATGGATAGATGCAGCTCCTAAATGCTTTAGCCCATGTATGGGTCTCTTCAAATTATCTAGGGTATGATCCCAGTTATACTCATTAGGGGTAATATATAATTATTGACCATGGGATGGGTAAGGCCAGTCTTCTAACCACATGGGATAGGTTAATTTGAGCACAAAAATGGCCCCCAAGGACAGCTAGCCTAGTACTTAAATATGAACCTATGAATTGAGGAATATCTGTATTATTCATAATTCCATTGTTTCTTGTTAGGTTCCACTTAATGTAGATTTGGAACTAGATGAAGTTCTAGTAATACTCACTAAAATTAATAATCATATTATAGCCAGTTGTATAATCTCATTTTTGACCCCTTCAGAGCGTGCAGAATACCTTAGTCGGTTAGAAACGTTAACCATTGAGCAACATAGCTTTCTTACGGGAAACTTCAACTATTCCTACATAAAATGGCAAAGGTTTACTGGCAACAAAAATATGCCAGAGATTTCTGGACTTCATAAGTACCAATATACCACCAAATTGTCCCCCTGTTCACCAGACATATCAGCCTTCAGGCTTTTATCCTCATTAATATATCCCCAGTTACATCACCCCCACTTTTCATCCTTTCCCTAGTCAAGTCTAACCATCTCACTGTGACCTCTTTTTCTGAATCCTGGGATCAGTCCAAAACCAATTACATAATATTCACTAATCATATTGAGTATTACAAATAATGTAGCTGCCCAGAAAACTTTGTACCTGAGATTGCTACCTACTCCTCAGAACAATAATCCCTCTTAGATGTATTAAGGCATCAATATCCATCCAATATCAGTATAATATCAAGTTTAAAACCATATCCATATAGTGGAATACCACATTAACAAACTCTATGGCAATAAGAAAAAGCCCCTGGCTATATGAAAAGGATTACCCCTTAATCATTAAAAAAAGTGTTTTAAAACTGGTAATTCCCTCAAGCTTACCATTATGAAATGTAAGACTGATTGCAACCTTAGAGTTACATCCAATTCAAAATAAAGCCTTAAGGCCTTCTTCAGCTATATTAGGAAGCATAGAAGTAACCAAAAAATGCTATACTGAACTTATGTCTTCCTTCTCTAATGCCAATGATATCGATAACATTCTTGTGGACAAATTCTCTTCCATCTTCAGCCCCATCCCACCCCTCTTCTTCTGCATTCCAACTCTCCTCTTGAAATCACTCTTCACCAAGTCCTTTGATACTTTCCAAAATTAAAAATACCAATTTCATGGATACTGAAAATAACATGGTTGTCTGCTGAGAAATGCTAAAATCTCACCTACCAAAACCCTCCATCAACTCTTCAACCCGAGTCTCTTTACTGGTTACATCATTGTGATGTTCTTGAATAAAGGTGGGTCCCTCTGCTGACCCTGGAAATTACAGGTCTATTACTCACAATACTATTATTTGCTAGGCTATAAAATGAATTATCAGTGAACTAAGAAATAATGATATGTGTTACCTTATATTCCCAGATACAAACCAGTTCTGTTTTGTAAAAGTTGATCATGTTTGCTCAGCATGGTTAAGTTCTTCAAAAATGTTAATGAGGCTGCTGATAAGGGACAAACAATCCTTGATGCCTACTTAGATCTTGTGATGATGTGAAGTATTGCCAGCTATGCCAGGAAAAGTAAGGCAGTGGATGTGTAACATATGCTAGCATAGGTAGCTGAAGTTTTGTAAGGAATTATATGTCATTTGTATATCAAACTGATTTGTACAGATGCTTGTGTTGAAAAATGTATTTGTAAAGTTGCTTATGGTAAAAATGTACCAACAGTGGGTCCTGCTGGACAGAAAAGTAATACACCTGTATGTCAGACTGTATTGTAACCGTTGAAATGAATATATTGTAACAGATGATACCGGAAGAGAAGAGGTTAATCTCAGTCCAGCTAACTTTGAAAAACAGTGTAAAATTAATTTACCTGGTGTAGGCCATAAAGATTGTATCTTACAGTTCTGATTGCAGCCAGAGACAAAATATCTGTAAAAATTAGGACTAGGAATCCTACTGTATTGTCCTTAGGGGTGAACTAATTGCTATCCTGGAAGGGTGGAAGTTTTTGAAATGGTTTTACAGCAGATGCTATAGCACATCTTAGCAAATCTCTATGTGTGTGCGTATGGTACCAGATATGTACAATATTCTGGCTGGGTTTCTAGTAAAGAGGGTAGTATGGGAACCAGACATCAAGTGACCAGATGTATGTGTTTCCATTCTGTAAACCAACACTGAAATGATGTTTTAATACTAGATGAGACATAAGTCTCAGGGCAGTCTGGTTTTGAAACCTGACATAGAAGGATCACTCACTCAATTCATCTTGCCTTGCTTTAGTAAGTAACCAGGGAATAGCAATTCTTTAGATCAGTCAGGAAAATATAGTGAGATTAGTTAAGTACTGTTTTTCTGCATCTGTGTGCATCTATCCATCTGTGTTATTTTAATATTTCCTGTGACTGAACCTCTGGTGTTTATTATAAATAGGCATTTAGTATTTTCATGTTCTTTTATTATTTATTATTAAATATATTTAAACTTTTCATTGTGGCTGGTCTTTTAGAGAATATTTTAACATTTGAGAGTACTTATATTTATGTAGTAACACTCTGGCCACTTCTGAAAGCCTTGCTGCATTGGTCAAACACTACCATTTGTATTAGTATTAATTTTACTAGGTATAATTGGATACCTTGGTAAGAACCTTTAAGTAGCTGGCTATGGAGTGCTCTGTTGGCAGTATCTACCTTATAGTCTGGGCAGGGGGAGCATAGCTGATAAATCTTTGCCAGCCTGTCCCAGGGGTGTGTGTGTGTTTGTGTGTGTGTGTGTGTGTGTGTGTGTGTGTGTGTGTGTGTGTGTGTGTGTGTGTGTGTGTGTGTGTGTGAAAACCAACTCTCAAAGAGTGTGTGTGTCAGTTACTTGGAGCAGGGACACAGAGCACTGGTTTCACAGAAGGGATGGTGGAGGACTTGGCTTGGAACACTCGGCTGAGGATCCAACTCTATGGCTGTGGTCAGTGAGGAGTCTTATTTGGGGGCTGGTGAGAGAGAGGGAAACCCAGCCCCAAGATGAGAGTGTGTTCCCTGTGTGCTCTTAAGGGAAATTATTCTTGGTGCAGAGAGCTGCATCTGGAAATACTGTGTGTATCCATTTTTGTTCCAAGTGAATGCCCCTTACTGCTGTCAGTGGTGAGTTTTGAGACTCATTGATTACTGGCCAAGAGGAGGGGGTGTCACAGATCTTATCAAGATCTTTGACATTATCCACAATGATGGGATTATTGGGAAACTCTTCCAACTCAACATTACTTCAAGTATAGTTCACTAGATAGCTAATTAGCTATCTGACAGAACCCACACTAAGGTCATTTTTGTTTTTTCTCTGAGCAGAAAACATCACCAGAAGTGTTTCAAAAAACATGCACATAGAGGCAATCAGCAGAGACTTAGATAGCTATGTAAGGTCATCCTGAGGCAATGTATCAATTACCTCATGTATACAGGCAGCCTACTACTCCTAAAACATGTAAATACAATATGTAAGAGATGTATCTATACTATGAATCTGGAATCAATGCTGTCTCTCTCATGTAACAACAAACTGAATATCAAGCAGGTTATTAGCACTCACACTCCTCCTCCCACACATACCAAACACACAACACATAAACCCACATATGCAGAGGTATTCACTAGAAATATACAAAAGAGCAAAGACATCCCAAGTGCAAACCTTCTGCACACAATACGGTTCCAAAAGCACCCACTACACATAATAACACACACATCAGTGTATCATCCAATAAGTCCTTAAGGCAAAACATATCTAAACCAAATGTCTTGGTTATAGGTGACTCCACAATGAGACACACAGATGTCCCCCTTACTAAGCTGGACAAGGAGACGGTCATGGTCAGCTGCCTGTCTGGTGCCAGGATCCACAAAATCACGCACGCACTCAAGTCTCTCAACAAGTACCGTTATGACTCTGTCATAGTCCATGTTGGAGTGAATGACTTAAGCCATACCTCACTGGAGAATATGAAGAGAGAAATTATGGAGCTTTCAGATTATATGTATATCCCTAGCCATAAGCAACATTCTTCCCCCACCCAGGATGATGCCACAATACAAACAAAAAATGATTGACTACAACAATTGTCTTAGCTTGTGTCAGTCCAAGGGGATCTAATATCTGACAGCCTGGGATGATATGGTTGACAAACACTGCTACTTTGACAGAGATGGTCTTCAGCTGTCACCTCTATGCTTTAGGTTGCAGGCAAAGGTACTTGCCTCCCCCATAGTGCCTTTTTCAGGCCACCATGTCATAAGAACAAATTCCAGATGTAAAAATATCCAGAAACAAACTCAGTGTTGCGCTACCTAATGCTAGGAGTCTAAATCAGAAACTGCATCACTTGAAGCACTCCTCACCCTGATAGATGCTGATCTGCGCAGTCACAGAGACATGGGCCACAGAGAGTACCCCGGCCATGCAAGGCTATAATGCCTTCCATACATTCAAACCGCCCAATGAATGTGAAAAAAACAAGGGAGGAGGAGGAGTATCCATCTTCATTAAAGACATATGCACCTCTAGACTGGTTAAACAGAACTACTCCCTAGAGTTACTCCAAGTCCAACTAATTGTAGGAAAGAGCCCCCCCCCTCCAAGTCATTATTAGCTATAGGCCTCTCACCATGAAACCCATAAAACACACAGCTTGCCTGGACCTACTTGAATCCCTCCCAGTATAGCCAAATACCCTGGTCATGGGTGAGTTTAACTATCCTTCCATCGACTGGGTAACATATATGACCACAAACTCACCCCTCAAAGGTTCCTGGACGTTTTTAACACAAATGCTCTGGAGCAGATAGTCAGTACTCCCACAAGGGGCTCTAACTTCCTTGATGTAGTGTTCACCAACATGGGAGATCACTGCACCACCCCATGGTGCACCACTCTTCCCAATATGATAACTAGAATCCCTAACCACCATCAGTTCAAGGCCCTCCTAAAGGAGCACCGTACTAATCACTGGCTGTGCTCTTGCCACTCTCCAGGTTAATTTCTTTCCCATACCCATTACCAATACCCTTCAGGGTCCACATACTTCATACAACCTATTATTTTCTGCAACTCCTGTCCCCTCCCCACCCTACCTGGAATTCTTATTGAACCTCTCTTCTGGACTCTGCCATCTCCACTCCATACTGAGTATCAGCAGAATGCAAGACATCCTTAGCTACAGACACATATTTCTAACATATGACGCTCATTACTGTTACTTACATATGATATTTGACTCTATTGCTGAATTTTCTCTTATTTTCTCCGCTCAATGGCATTCTCTATCATTATTGTTAAATTGAATCTTGAATTTGTTTTCTTATGTATCTAAATCGCAAGTTACTTTTGTATATAACTCACTCCTGTATGTATTCTATTATTTTGAATTATATTTGCATTGTACAATGTGGAGCTTTTCTCCCCAGGTTTCCACTAAAAATGGGCCCCTGGCCCAGTCGGACACTATCTGGTTCACAAACAAAATAAATAAATGTGTGGGGCCCTCCCTGGTAAAGTATGATCATAGATCAGGCTTGTTCAAAGTAACGCTCATACCTGACCCACCCACAGGAGCAAAAAGGTTAAAAAATTTCTTCAAAGCAAACTATAGCCTACTGAGTGATGGCATCAATAGTTTCAGAGCCTCTGCCAACACTGACAACAATGACCCATATACTGAGGTGTGCACAAATGTCCTGTATAAACACCTATATAAATGCATAGACTCTGCCATACCGGAACGGATCAAATCAAGATCCTCATGAAAATATGAGCCAGCCTGGTGGACATCCAGCGTAAATAGGTTATACAATAAGAAAAAGAAAATGCTGTCAAAAAAGCAAGAGGGAACAGTCCCAGCAAAGGAAGACCTCCCTCCAAACATAAACAGGCAGATGAGACATCTTGTAAAGTCCTCTAAAACTAATTATGAAAATAAATTAGCATCCCTTGCTAAGGTAAATCAGAAAACATTCTTTAGCTACATCTGAAATATAAAATGGAAGGCCTAGCTTTGTGCCAAACTAGCTGTGGATGGCACCACTTATACTGAACCTGAGGACATCACCAACCTGCTGGCGGACAGGTTTGGTGAAAAATTTACCCCCGTGTCCCCACCAATTATACATCTGAACATACCTGTCACCAATCCTCTGCCTAGTATCTCCAGAGGGCAGGTCATAGCAGCACTCTCCAAGGCCAAAAACACAGCCTCTCCTGGACTGAAAAATATCCCAGGCTGCCTATTAAATGGTCTAAAACAGGAGTTAACAGAGCTGCTGAGTACACTGTTCAATCTGAGTCTAAGCATTGACTTTGTCCCAGCTGAGTGTTAAACAGCAACCGTAATCCCCTTGCACAAATGGGGTTCCTCAACTGACCGTGGGAACTATAGACCCATAAACCTAACCAGCCTTATTTGCAAGGCTATGGAGAGAACCATCATGAATCTTATTAACAAGGATATAGGTGACCTTCAAACTCTTGACCTGACCCAGTTTGGCTTCGTTAAGGGCACATCTTGCCTGCTAACCCTGGTAGATTGCTTTGAGAATGTCACCAAGGCCCTGGATGAAGGTAAAATAGTTCACACTGCCTTTCTATTGAGCAGCGCAGTGGTGCAGCAGTTAACTTTGTTGCCTGACAGCAAGAGGGTCTCTGGTTCAATTCTCAGCTGTGATGCCTTCTGTGCAGAGTCTGCATGTTCTCCTGCATTTGCAAGGGTTTCCTCTGGTTGCTCTGGTTTCCTACCACATTCCAAAGACGTGCATCTGGAGCATTTCTCCCTGGGCCTCTGCAAAAAATAGTCTCTGCTCTAGTCAGACTTTCCCGGTCAACAAATGTTAAATAAATAAATAAATTGTGACCTAGCTAAGGTCTTTGACACAATCTCTCACTCAGGCATCATTTAGAAACTCACCCAACTGGGGATTAACCATTACGTCACTAGATGGATTGCCAGCTGGCTCACAAACAGAACACATACAGTCAAAATTGGGGATGCTAACTCTACTAGCAGACTTGTTACCAGTGGTGTTCCAGAGGGATGTGTGCTAGGTCCCCTGCTGTTTGGTATCTATTTTTCAAAAGTCCAGGCAAAAATAGATGGACTATGGCTTACCTAGTTTGCTCATGACTGCAAACTGGGGGTAATCATCTAATCCCCCAAAGATGTCAACATATTACAAAATGTGCTTACACAGATAAATGATTTGTGTCAAAGCCACAAAGCCACAGACTTATTATCATTCCCCTTCGGCAAAGGAGAAACCCCTGCTAATTACAGTATTAATAATATCCCCCTAAGTTCAAACCCAGCGGTGAGAGATTTAGGACTGCAAGTTGATAGCAGCCTTAAACTTGATCATCAGGTGTCCACAGTAGTAAGGAAGACCTTTTGCGTTGCTCATCTCATATGCAAGGGTACGGCATCCACAACTAAGGAGGTTTTAACTCTCCTGTACTCAGCTCTCATCAGACAAATAACAGAGTACAATGCTCCTTTCTGTATGTACCTCACCAGACATGTGGAGGAACTGGAGAGACCTCAGGAGTTTCTTACCAAGAACATTCAGGGCCTACAACAGATGACTTGCATGGACAGACTGAAGACCCTATCACTTTACTCAGTATCGTATAGACTGCTTAGAGGCGACTTGTGCCTGGCCTACAGGACAGTCTTAGACCCTGCATTGATGAAACTGCTGCACATTCGCAAATCCAATGGGACAAGAGTCACTCACTCTAGAGATCTTAACCTAGCCTGTGATGTTAACAGGACATGCTGGAGAGACAGCTATGTCTCCCAGAGGTTGCCACTCATCTGGAACAAACTCCCAATTCATGTAAAACAGAGCTCCACAATGACCTGATTTAAGCATAACCTGGACAATTGGATGGGAAACTGTAAATTTCCACCGGGGCTTTCACCCATGTTCCTCTGATCTTAGATTCATGTGCAAACATAGACTATATATCTTGGTCCGTAAGGGAACAAGAGTATAACATGGCTAGGCTTGTAGAGGCCTTAGGGCCAATAACCTGGTAACCTCCTATGATCTTATGATCCTACGATCGTATGTTGATAATAATTTTTCGTTTTACCATCATATCTCTGCCATGGCAAGAAAATCCTTCTACTTTCCAAATGTATTCTTTATGGTGTCTCTTCAGGGTCCAGAGAAGTTGTAGTCCCACTTTATCCCTTCTTTATTAGGCCCGTCATTGAATACAGTTCCTCCTTCAACATGTACTTCACTAAGAACCTAAACCAAATACAGAGACTTCAACATTTCTTCACTAAAAGATCTCAGGTTTTTAGTACATGTAGCTAATCTGGTAGACTTAAAATATTGTCTTTTCACGCAGTGTCATATAGTCTCCTTAGGGATGTTCTATTTTTAACGTCTTGTGTTATAAAAGATGATTCACTCTTTCAACTACTTCACCTAAACTGAACCTGGGATAAAGTACAAACTGTAAGGTAATATTTTATGTTTTACACTGTGTGTTGTTTATAAAATTCAACATTAAATGTTAAGATGAAAGCACATTATCTTTGCAGTGCTTTTAACTTAACTTTGCCTTAGGCAGACTTGTGGCCAGATTTAAATGAGCAGTTATCTATTGTGGGCTTGCTTAAGTTAAAAGCACTGCAAAGATAATGTGTTTTCATCTTAACATTTAATGTTGAATTTTATAAACAACACACAGTATAAAATATTACCTTACAGTTTTTACTTATGTATTTATTTCTTATATTAATTTTAGTTTTAAAACGTAGAATTTCTTTTAGTCTAATTTAAATGTCTGTTTAAGTCATTTATAAATGAAAGGTTACTATCAAGGGGTTGTCCCTTGTAAGGAGGCTTGGAAGTCACATGATGGGGATTTCTTGAATTCCATTGGTCCAAACAGTATTCTTAAAGAGGAAGTTAATTCATGTATTTTATCAGATGAAATTTTTAATTTTAAGACGAAAACACTTATGTATTCAAGTATTTTTGAATTAAAGGATTGAACTTTCAAAGGATAAGTGTATTTAATTTACCCTACAGTCCAGATAATTTTGCTTCAGCATGCTGCTTCTTTCCTAGTTTGTTTCTTTGCTTTTTGGAGTTTGCTTGTTATGTCTACAGTGTCAGTTCTGCAGTCCTGTATATATATATATATATATATATATATATATATATATATATATATATATTTGTTTCAAACAAAAGATTTTCAGAAAGCAGTCTTTGCATCCGACATTAAAAATGTTTCATCTCTGTACTACTGAGGTGTAATACTGGATCCATTTTTTTCACAGGAGAAAAGCTTTGAATGTAAGATGTGTGGCAAGACATTCAAGCGATCTTCTACCTTGTCTACTCATCTCTTGATTCACTCCGATACTCGGCCATATCCTTGTCAGTACTGCGGTAAGAGATTCCACCAGAAGTCAGACATGAAGAAGCACACTTACATTCACACAGGTGAGACAACACGCTACAGCGCTAAAATGCTGTTTTGATACATTTTTATGAGGTAACAATTTGAAATCTTAGCACCTGGAGCATCAAGTGCAGAAATATGGAGGCGATACAGCCAAAAATCCAAACTTACATATGCAAAGTACGCGATCACTGTTTGTCAGTATTTTCCTACGAGGTATGGAGATCTCAGAATTGGTATATATAAGTATGGGGGGGTGAAGCAAGTCTCCCACATCGGGAGATGCGGGGCCTTGCCCCCCCCTGCAAAATAAGAAATTTGAAAGAAAAGAGCGATGCCTAATATTTGCTGTTTTTCTTCATTTTTGGTAATTTCTTATTCTATATTTTGGCAGTCAATGTTTTGGGTGTTGGCAATATCAGTACAAAGCCCTTTTATGACATGAGACAGAGTTTACTTTACAGGTGCTTGGCAAATTAACTTCCCTTCCTAAGGAATCCTTTCACATAAAGTACAAACCTGTGAAGGAGACTGAATAGGATAAACAAATATCAGAAAATGAATGAATATTGAATTTGTTGGATTACTGATTTTATACCTAAGCTACAACTCTAACACTGTATAAGAAGACAGATTCAAGGAATTCAGCTGGTTAATGCAGCACATTGCAGTCATTGTCTTGCATTGATTATAATGCAGTGACAATAAACTGATTCACATAGTTAAAATAAAATAATTTCAAAGAAACTTTTAAAGGTCTTCATGGTTTTCTTTCACAACCAAAAATATGGTTGTATTGCCTCTGTTTTACACTGGTGGTATTGGAAGGTGTTATAGGTTCATAGGGTCATAGTAATATACTAGGCTAATGACCACTAGGGCATTAATAGGCCTAGCCGTGTAATCCAATCCACTTATGTCCCTATGTATCATGGGATATATTAGAAGGGCGGCATGTTAGTTGGCGGGGGGAGGAGCATGTTAGTTTGCTCATTACTGTCTGCCTCTGTCTATCAGAGACATGGGGGCCAGACCCGGGGAGAATGTCCGATTCCTCATTCATTGGTTAACGTTACTCTTAAATAGAGTTAGGGATAGACTCAGCTTCACATGGATAGGGAGCCTGCTTCAGAGCACGGGGATCCTCTGAGATACATTTCTGTCTTGCCAACATGCCTTATATATATATCACAAGCAAAAATTTAAATCCTCTGATTTATTGTTTCTTATCCAAGGATTTAAATTATGCTTGTAACATAAATAAGACATGTTGGTGAGACAGATATGTGTCTCAGAGGATCCCCATGCTCTGGAACAGGATCTCCATCCCTGTAAAGCAGAGTCCATCCCTAACCCATGACTTAAGCATACTTTCGAAACTGTCCCTATTTTGGAGGAACATTCTTATTTTCAGGACAGATTTACTCCTGCACATGGTATACCTGTTTATGAAAGCATTTCCCTATTTTTCAGGCTTGATTTACCCCTTCACACAATTTTTGACCCCTTTCCCCATCGCACATGATTTCTGAAGCTGTCTAGTACACAGGAAACCACACTACATGGCCAACATATTAATGGCACCAATAACGTAAAGAAAGAGGACACATATGTTGCTTCTCCCTTTTCCTTTGCAAGTATAAACGAGCTTGTGTGGTCGAATTCTGCAGCACAGTTCATTAAAGTCTGCAGATTTGACACTGTTTCTTTAATAATGTGCTTATACTTGCCATTATATTTGTCACTCTGCTTCCGAGCAGGTGCCCTCAGGTACCCCACCTTCCTACTAGACTTGTGTGCTATTTGTAATTCAGATTGTATGTTAATTAGATGTTTAGATTTTTGTCTAGATGTACCTACTTTTGAAGGGCCTTTGTACCTGTTTTCAGCATCTGCAGGTTGAGAGGTAGGGACTTAAGTGAGTGGCCCTACTGTACAGCTTTGCATCATCATCCATGTTAGGGTACACTATAATCTACAAAACTAGTGCAAAAAGGGGGGAGGATAACGTTTTTGAAGGTACTGTTAATATATAGCTGAAGAGAATATAAGTTATTGTTAAGTGTTGTAAGATGTTCATCTTTACTTTAAAATGAGGTTTTAAGATTTTAATTGTGTTTTCTTTCTGTTGCTATCTTTAGGTGAGAAGCCCCACAAATGTCAAGTGTGTGGCAAAGCTTTCAGTCAAAGTTCAAACCTTATCACACACAGTCGTAAGCACACTGGATTTAAACCATTCAGCTGTGAACTTTGTGGAAAGGGATTCCAACGCAAGGTGGACTTGCGCAGGCATAAGGAAAGTCAACACGGATTGAAATAAATTAATGGTACATTCTGCTTTCTTTCCTGTGGTTATTTCCAAAAGCAGATTATCCTCCATTCAGCACAGTCAAATAAAAAGAAAACGCGAAATGGGAGATTGACCAAAACATATTCGTCCATTTTTTAAAAACTGGAACGTATTCTTCAGCCATTAGGATTTTGCCTTCAAACTGTGCTCAATTTGCTATGAAGATACTGATGCTGGTTTGTGTTCAGTTCAAAAAAGCCAGAGTTGCAGGAACGTATGTGAGGAGTTTTCCCTGTTTCTGCAGTATCTCTGGTCTCTGTAAATTAAACATCTGACTGTTTATATTAAAATAAATGATGTCACTTGCATGTCTTCTTTACATGTGATGACATAATAATGATGTTGTGTTACCTATAGAATGAGATTCTACACGCATGCCATTTCTTTGTTACACAGCCTAGAATCAGATAAATCAAAGATGACTTAAAATAATATGCAAAGAAATACAAATAATTAATGACTAAATGGGACAGGACTGTCCATGACAGAAGAAGATATAGTCAGAGTTACATAATTTAAAGACAGGTGGAATGTTTTCCCAAGTAAGTCAAACTATTAGACAGCTATTTCAAGTCATAGCCGGCCTTAGGCATAGGCCAACTAGATGGCCGCCTAGGGTGCCGCTGTAGCAGGGGTGCTTTTCTAGTATTTATTTGGTGTAGGTAGACCAGGATGGGGGCACCAGATGGTGTGGTAAGGGGTGCCGTGGAGCCCTTTTGCCTAGGGCACCAATTGACTTAAGGCCGCTCCTGTTTCAAGTGCCAATTAATTGGTGCATACATTACTTATAATTCAAGACGCTCATCACTCTTATTGTCTTCAATATGGTCAGGCACATCTGGCCAGATGTCTGTGTGTGGGGAATCAGATTAGAGGGAGAAAACAGGGAAAGAAAAGATTTGCCTGCAAACTGTGCCTCAGGCAAAAGTAGAAAAATCTGCCCTTGTCAGTTGTGCTAGTTACATCATTTAATAATGACTATTCACAAGGGAAGCTGTGTCAGCCACATACCTGCATGTGTTAATATAAACCCTGCTGAAGACACATCTTGAGGAAGTAAATGTGTGAGCATAGGAGAATACCGACAGAGTACCCGGCTCTGTTTTTAGCTTATTCCTAACCCTTCCATACCCACAAGTGAAACCCTTGAAACCTTCATCATATGTAACTCTGTGTACAAAGCTCCATGACAAAGATTTTCTCCTGATTACCACACTCTGTATGCATAAATATCTCCTGAAACTTCTCAATAGTTTGTCTCTTCTGTTATGTCTGTAACTCCTCAGCTCATTGACATGAACCTCTGTCTTCTTAACTAGCTTCTGTTTTATTAATTTATTTATTTTATTTATTTTTGTTACTAGCAATTATATTCCACAACCCTTCTAACTTCTAATATAGAGCAGTTCATGATTTTCAGACAGTCTGTAAGTGAGACTCCCAGAACCTCTATCATCTTGGCAGTTAGCTTTTGCAGTGCTGTAACAGTACAATATTCCTTTCTCCCATACTACTTAAAAGGTCTCACTGCCTCACTAGCACCACCTACAGGTGCAATACTACCTAACTATAATGGGCGCAGCAGCCTTGTTCATATCAACTCACAACCTGATTGGCCAATGACATCACCTTCCTACAGTGTTGCAAAAAGTGCACGAATGCTGTCCTTCCTTCCTGTTCATCTACAAGCCTTAATATTATTAGTGAGAAGGATTACCATGATGACTTCCTACATAGTTCACTGAAATGATGAGGCCAAACAGGATCACTCAACTCTTAATGCTTTCATAACCTCACTAGTCACAGACCTTCGCTACAACAGTTTTCAGCGCAACACTACGTTCTGTGATTTCTCAGTCAAGAAAGAAAATGTTGTCTTCTTTGCTGGGTGTATCTTCTATATCCAAGTAATTAAATGTACTTTCCTCTGTGGTTATAGCAAGCTTCTAGGAAAGGGGCATCTTGCTTGAAAAGCTAAGAATGATAGGTAGCTCTGCTCAGACAGCTGGCAATACACATACCCACAGATTCAGTAGTTGTGCACATTTGCTGACGGAGCACTTTATTTATCTCTATGGCCAGTAATTAACTGAACAAATCTGAGAGAACATGCATGCATGTTTGCGAACTGGGGACTTGTACCATGAACTTATCCTCACTCCATTAGTCAGAAAAAATTCAAAGCAGCCAGTTCAGGGTTTATCTAGTAGGACTCAGTTTGCCTCCTCTCCATGGATTCAGGAGGTACCAATCTATCAATTACTTTCCTGATAGTCTCAAACACAAGTCCCTTCTCACATCTAGGTATGACTAATGATGACTGACTAATATTTTGAACGTATACAACACTGTGATACTGAACAATGTGCATTTCTTGAGCCCTCCTACATTCTCCCTAATTCATGAAAGGGGCTTTGCATGCCTTATTGTTTAAGATAATATTTGTAACCAAAATCAATGTTAGAATTATGCCTGTTTTATATTTTCCAACCTGTAGAGCACTCCTCTTTTTTCAAACGTACTATATATCTTCGTGTGTGTGTGTGTGTGTGTGTGTGTGTGTGTGTGTGTGTGTGTGTGTGTGTGTGTGTGTGTGTGTGTGTGTATTCCAGACTATATCCCAAACACATCCTCTTTATTATTCCACTGCATTTATAGTTTTCTATAGATTTCCTTTTCATATCAGATCAGTAGTCAAACATACTGTCATTGTACTGGGATTCTGTAATAGCTTTAGTCTTCAGAGCCTAATAATGTAAAGTGTCGGGTAAATGAGCCATTTGCAGTGTTTATCCATAGTAAGTCTAAATTATCTCCACCTGTTCCCTTTGTGTTTCTTTCATTTGCGAATATCTGGGCACAGAACAAGACTGAAGAATTTTTGCCACAAAATGTCACTACATCTTCTGGTTAGGAAGGACACCTGTTGTATCGATTAAGAGAAAGATTTGCATTTTGTTACAGCCTCCCCATAATCAACTATTTCTGTTTTTTTTTTTTATCTGTTGCTTCTACATCTAAAATAGAAAAAAAACTAAGATATGTATGGAGTATTACTCATTGCATATCTGAGAAAAAATAAAGACATACACAGGGTTAAGGAATTCCTTAATATGTTCCTTTTATATCCTGACAATGTCCCCATGTGAGGTCAGTGCTTCTCAGCATTTGCTGAGAACAGCCTGAGCAACATTCCTACCCCAAGTCATTGGATGGCTTGCCAGAGCTTCTCTGAGGTAATCTGAAAATCATTTACCATTGCATTGCCAAACTCCTCCCACACCTAAGCCACCAGATGGGTGACTGACATAGCTGCTGCCTTCCTGGCTTGTTGGCATTTATCCATCATGTCTGGAGACTCCACTGCTAACACTGCTTGGAAAGCCCATATCTTGGACTTGACGATAGAACTAACCACCTTTTGGATGCAATTCCTGACTGATGCCTCAGCTACTGAGGTCTCTTGCAGGGTGTAATTCAGCATTCACAATTACATAAGGTATTAATGAAATGGGTGTTGAACTTGCCCACACAGAAGCATCTGTTATGTCACTACATGTTTGGGTTTCCTAGTCTCTCTAAGCATAACCCCAGGCATCTGACTTTAATTCACAGTAGACAACTCAGCATCTTTCTTGCCCCAAGGGACCAGAACATATGGCCTCAAGTTTGCTGACGTGGCAACAAAGTCAATTGTCAAACTTTGGGCCAAGCTGTTGTGCTACCAAAAATACTTATAACTAGACAAGTGTTTGAACAGGGTATTCATTATAGGCAGCCAAAGACTAACTTAGCAGTCACATAAAAAAAAAAAAAACACTATTCCGATTCCAAAAAGACAAAGCATGTGTCGCAGTCACAATAAACAGGTATTGTCATGATCTCAAACAGGAATATTAAAGGTGTGCAGTATAACTTTAGTATCAGTAGGTGGTACCTCATGCAGTCTCCTGGAAGGTGATTACAGTACTTAGAATAGCTCCAAGGAACCCAGGCACAATCAGCAATGTGTTCCTTTCCTGAAATCAGTCACATTGTGGAGACCCTCACAGCTACTGAAAGACACCCACCCAGCACCTTGTGAGTACTCCCAACACCCATCCAGTGCATTTCCTTTTTCATAAAATAGTAGTTAAAGATATGAACCATTTCTATTTTCACTTTACTCACTTTGAAGAGTTAGATGATCCAGCCAGATATGCATTTAACTAAATATGTTATAGATACTATCCATCACTGCAACCTTAAAAAGACATCCTTTCTGATAACTTCTGTCATCACATAACGGAAGGCAAAGATGATTTGGCACATGCAAATGTGGATTATGCTTAGCTCATAGGTAAATACAAGACTATCAGTGTGCAGATTATTAAAGCCTAGTTAACAGTGAAAGGTTAGAATCAAACCTTGTACCTTGTATCATTGAGGTAAAAACCTTAACCATAATGTCAACTCCTCCCTGCTTGAAATGTGCTTGTGCAAATAATCTAGTGAACAGCAGTTGCTGATTTTAAACTGGCACCCAAAATGTGTAGCAACTTGGAGACTGAAATGCTTTGCAGCAAAATCAATAACCAATATTAGTTTATGAAGCCAGAGGACTAGTTAGTAACTGTTAGATGACCACTATGTATACTAATGTGTAGTCTGCTGAAATATGACAGCTGCCCACTCACCTGCCTGCATACAAAACATGTACGCATGTGTGCATCCACGCACAAACAAGCGTGCACACACACACACACACACACACACACACACACACACACACACACACACACACACACACACGTTCACAAAAATGAATACACACACATTTATATACATAATATGTATACACACACACACACACACATATGTATAGATATATATATATATATATATATATATATATATATATATATATATATATATATATATATATATATATATATATATATATACACACACACACACACACACACACACACACACTCACACACACACACACACACACACACACACACACACACACACACACACACACACACACACACACACACACACACACCTTCATGTATATCTATATGTAAGAATACAGTATTGCTAACTGAGATTCCTTTCATTTACAGATCCTCTGTTTTATAATTTGAATTTCAGAATGGATACAGTCGAGAACACATATTTTGCAATGTGGCAGTCTCCATGAAATTTAAATGTTTGCAGAGCAGAATAAGAATTATCCTAAGAAGGATCAAGCTCTTGTATTACGTTACATATGCACTGTTTGCAAGTTCGATTTGAGCATGAAGTTTCTTTGTTTGTAATTGTTTGCTCTAATCACTGGTCAGCATTACCTCCCTAGATGTAATACTATTACTTTAAGCGGCTAGTCGTAGCTTGTATCTTCTCCACCACATCATTCTCTTGTACAGTACAGATGTATATATTCAGTAGATTAAATTTGTAAAAATGTTTTTAATTAATGCATTAAAATCTATATTTCTAAGATTTATGACTTCTAATGTGATTTCAGAAGTATGTTTTTTGTGTTGATGAATAATGTTTGGCTAATTAAGTTAATCCTGTGACATTATAGGAAATAATAAAGTTCTTAAACAAAAGAGTTCTCTCCACTGTAAGAATGGATTTATAATGGTCTTGTCACACCTGACTTTCTGGAAAGTCAGTCCTGTGACATAGATCCAGTTTACCACAACATGGCTATGGGTTAATTATATGTAATACACACTGAGAGCAATATTAATTTACTGCGCTGAGGGGGATAGGGGCAACACATTTCTCCCTTCCTGCTGCTGCCTGTAGGAGTTATTTACAGGAAAGGAAATTAAATTAATAAAAATAATTTAAACAAAATTTGAGAATGAAAAGAACAAAGGCGATGTACAGGAAAAAGAGAGAAAAGGGATGGCAGAAAGTTATCATGTAATCTCTAAATGTTATAATTTCTTTCAAAGCCCAGTGGTTTTCTTTATGTGCTTCTCACGTACTTCTCAAATCCCATTTTAGTGGCACTTGGTTTAATGTCTCCTAAAGTCACTAAACTGTGATAGGGATGCTGTAGCTTCCAGGAAGGCATGTTTCAGAAGTTTGGTGCAGATGTTTACATCAGAACTGTTGCCAGTGCTTCACTATTGTTAAATGCATTTCATAATTTATTTACTTGTTTATTCAAGCTGGTAACCGGGGTAGAGTACTGATCCAAACGGACCTATTTCAGTCTCAGCCCTGGCAAATATAAACGACGGTACATGACCAAGTTAGCAAGAAGAATGATTACAAACAAAATGTTGTGCAGATAGCAATAAATCAATAACAATAATAGTAATAAAGTAGACGGGTCTATATCACTTCAGCGAAAATTCAGTTCAGCAAACGGCATCAGTGCAAGTGCCAAAAGGAGGGGTTTGTTGGAATAAGGAGGAAAGAAGAGAGTGAAACAACAAGCGGAAAGGGCACAAAATTTGTTTTTTTAACTAAGTTTCTTATTAAATTTTAATAAGTTTTTACTAAGCTGCAGTAACATACAAAATAAACTATAAAAAAGTTAACAGTATAGTCTTATGTAGTTTACCTGTCTGTCTGTCTGGCATTAATGGAACCTAATCATTTTGATGGCAATTTATCTGATAGGCAATGCCACAAAAAAGTATCAATGAAATCCACTTTAAGTGAACATTTAACTTTAGAGTTATCGCCACTATTGTATGACCATAGAATTGATACATATAAGTTGGGGGAGGGGGTCTTCCTCCATATGGGAGGTTGCTCGCGCAAAAAAAAAATGTTTGTTATTCTCTGAAATTGTTTTTTAGAGATATTTGTTCTAAGTGTTGTCCATTGTACAAATTTTATTGGATTGATCATCATGAATCCCAGTAAGTTATATACCTTAGTGCCTCACAGGAGTGCACTATTGCCTATATGCACAAGAAAGTTGCATGACATGGTTAATTTTTACAGCATATATGCTACTCTCCCTTGTCTTTGCCACTGTGTTCCTCCTTCCTCCTATAAAATTAATGCCATCCAGTAATAGGGCAAGTCAGCATTTTAAAAAAATGCTTTTTTGTGTGTGTGTTTTTTTTTGTTATAAGAATACTATTTCTAGAACTGTAATACATATTTGTGCTCAGTTCATTGCTCTGAAGTTTGTGGGATCCTGGCGGACAGGATCTTCCAAAGTTTTCAAATCTCTGGGATGCTGACCATTTGGAATAACTTATTTAACAGTATATATATATATATATATATATATATATATATATATATATATACACATATACATACAGACCAGAGGAAAAACTGCTACTTGTGAGCTGAGAATCATGAAAAATCAGGAGAAAATAAAAAAAACATGCACTGTATTTTGAAACTTCAGAGCAATTAAGCAATTATAACTTGTGTAGAAATCAAAACTTCTTTATTGAAAAAGAAATAGATGAGCGCTTTCACCCTTAAATGAGCGTTGTTAGAGCTAAATCCAGTTTCCATGACATGCAGTATGCATTTGCACAGAGATCATTGTTAATTAACTCAAACTGGGGATATAAATGAATGTCACAGGCTGTTCAGTCAGTCTACAATTGGATAAGCCTTAGCTTCTATACCTGTTGTGCATTACCTACTCCTATTGGTAGCTATTAGATTATAGCTTATGTGCTGTATTCCTATCCTAGTTGGCTAGTGCCTAACTGATACAGACACTTTAATATATTGTCCCTGGTTAAGGATAACTATTAGTACATCATTGGATCTGTGATGTGATAAGTAGGTGCTATTTGCCATGTTTAGATGGGGCTACAAGTACTAAAAAATGTGTGACAAACAGTCAAATTAAAATCCTTAAGTATTATACTGCATCCAGTCAGGATAATCTGGCTAAACCTGTGGCTGGGAGCACCTACCTTGTATCCTTTATGTCAGGTAGCATACTTCCCTTTCCGTGAAAGGATGAATTCAACTTTCTAGTCATATATCAATTATAAGTGTATTTAGAGGCACAGGAAAGGGCTCTGTTTGTGCTAGGTCTAAGATAAACTGCAGCATTCTAGGACAGTAAACCAAACAGGGTTAAATGACAAAAGAGATAACTGATTTCTATTTCAGTTTGTTCCATCTAAATGCTGTCAATACAGGTATGTTATAAGATGTTGTCAGTAACGTGTCATAAGTCATAGTTGTCACAGTTGTAATCCCTATCAAACAGTAAAGTATAGTTCCCACCATGGGAACTGGTGAACTTCTAGTAAGTGTGTCTTGTACCAGTGCCTGCTGCAAACAACCTTTGCAGAGATGCCTAGGGAGAGTGGAGATATGGAACTGTACAGACTGTCCAATCTATGTTAGTACACTGAGTTTACTAGATCATTAAGTAGAAGCAAGATGCTAATCCATCTATAATTCAAAGAAGTTGAAAATAATTCATAGATTGTTAATACAGTACAAACAAACATTAGATATAATATAAAGATAGAGCCACTGCCAGTATGTGTATATATATATATATATATATATATATATATATATATGGACTCACTTTATAACCTCGAAATGCTGAAATATCGAATTTCAGTATCTCGAGACTATAAAACCGAATCCACAAAACACCGACAAACAAAAACTGCGAAACCACATAACCGAAAACACCGCACACACTACACTAAACATACAACACAACACCCACATCACAACATAAACAAAAAAACCACACATACACAACTCACACACACATAAGCAGGGGGGCAAGCGCCCCTGCACCCCCCATGTGGGGGGCTGCACCCCCCACACCCCCTACTTATATATACTAACTCCGAGATCGCACAAACACAACACAAAAGCTCACTCACACACGCACATTCTCCAATCCCTCACACACACTCTAACTCCCACTCAAAACCCTTACAAAACACTCACTTACCTGACATAACACCTACATCCACGCACGGCACCACGCACAACCAAAACACAAACCCGGACATTACGTAGCGCAACTTCATAACCGCGAATTCGACATATATTCGACATATGTAAAATTCACGATTATGAACGTTCGCTATTTCAAACATTCTAATTTATAGCTTCGAGATACTGAAATTCGACATTTCAGTATTTCGATGTTATAAAGTGAACCCATATATATATATATATATATATATATATATATATAATATATATATACGTGTGTGTGTGTGTCTGCCCACTGAAATTTGTTGACTCTATTGTTGGTCAACATCAGTTTATCCAACAAAATTTAGTTGGTTGACAGGTTTTTGAGACTGCACAATTCTCAGGGTAGGGAAATATGCACTTTCCCTAACATTGTGCTATCTCAGAGCTAGTGTATATATAATTATCAGAAGGTGTCATGGGGGAATGTTTTATTATATTTTTTAATTAAGGTTGTACATGTGCCAAGATTGTTGCTTGATGCATGTGTAATACTGTCTTGAAATTTGCAAAGTCGATGTTTTGTGGTCGAAATTGTGAATATCGATATTTGGGTATTTCATTTAATTTCAGTACACACACACACACACACACACACACACACATATATATATATATATATATATATATATAGAAACACTTTGGAATCTTGAAATACGGAAATGTCGAATTTCAGTACGTTCAGACCAAAGTGTCGAATCTGCAGATGCGCAAAACTGCAGAATATTGAACCCAGAAATGTCGAACCTGCAGTACTGATGGCGTGTTAGGTAAGTGTGGTGTTTTTAAGGGTTTTGGGGAGGGTATGTGTGTTTGTTAGTGTGTTGGGGAGTGTTAGGTGTGGGTTAGGGTACGTAGATGAGAGTGTGAGGGTGTCAGTGTTGAGAGAAGTGGTGTTTGTATCTGTGTGATGTGTGTTTGTGTGAGGGGGGTGTGGAATGTATGTTGGTGGGTTTTGTGTGTGTTGGTGTTTAGTGTGACCTCGGAGTTAGTATATATAAGTAGGGGGGGTGTGGGGGTGCATAGGGGCTTGCTTCCCTGCTTATACTAAGTGTGTGTTTTTGTTGTGTGGAGGTAGGTGTAGTTATGTTTGTGTGTGTGCTTTAATGGTCGCATTTTTGGGTTTTGCGGTTTTGGTTTTCTTTTTTTGGTGTTTCGGCTTTATAGTCTCAAAATACTGAAATTCGCTATTTCAATATTTCGAGATTATAAAGTGAATCCAATATATATATATATATATATATATATATATATATATATATATATATATATATATATATATCTATATATAGGTTTACTATCAAACGATGAAAATCATGTACGCTAACTGTGATTTCTGCGACAAATAACGTCGACCCATGAATATGATGTAGGTTGTATGATTGACGCACCGACGTCGACAAATTCTGTCGACCTTAAGGTTATACTCTCTCATAGAAATCTATGCTATAACTCCCTGCCCTGTGTACGTCCTTCTAAACGGACGTACAAATGAATGTCGACATTCCGACAGTCGCTCCTACCATGGTCGAGGAGGTGGCTGTCGAGTATGTCACTGCCAACCTTTTGATTGTAAATATATATATATATATATATATATATATATATATATATATATACACATATATATATATATAGCAATTAAACTAAGTTATGGTTTGTTTTGTTTAGAAATACATGTGGTTACAGAGAAGTTGGATAAAAGTTTTTGGTTTATTTTTATGGGTCGTTTAGCAATTATAGGAGCATGCTCATCCACAAGCTGAAGGTAACTGATGAATTTGCCACAGTCAGCCTTTTCCTCCTTTTACTTGTGGGTGCCACCACTGGTGAAGTCTTTTTTTTTTCCTGTGATTCCTCCAACTTAGGTACATTCATATCCTTCAGTACTACTGCAACTTCTGTTACAGCCACACAATACACTGGCCACCAGACTCCAGTGTCTTCCACCAGACATTTTACAGCTCTCGACCTGGTCAGCTATCCCCCACTTTGTAATAATTTCCTCTTATACATGAGCCTCCCTTCCACTTTCATACTGTCATTTTCTGCCCATTTGACATGGTCATCGACCATTACCCTCCTTTGGTGTCGCCGCTGCTCTGATTAGAACTCGTAGGTTATTGATAACGAAGATATTATTAATGGTACCACTAATTACATCTCTATGTAAATATCTATCTCTACACAACTAGCTTTATCTGTCTGTCTAAATAAATTATATGTATAACTGGGGCTAGTATTTTGCAGTGAATGGACTAAATGTTGACATCTATTTGATCGACACCAGCAGATGGATGACAGATGTATGAGACTGACAATCCGTGGTTAGGGATTTTTGCCCTTTCCCTGCGAGCTGTGCAATGTCAGTGTTAATATGCATATCATTAGCAGGGTGTGTGGGGTCGAGTTTTATTTTGCATGCTCTGGGGTTTGTCCTTGGAGCACAGTCTGTTGATATTGTGTCATCGACATAATGCATCGACTGCTCATATGTCAACATTTAGTCCATTTGCTTATTTTATATATATATATATTTATATATAAGCTGTTTATAATCTTGAAATACTGAAATGTCGAATTTCAGTATCTCAAGACTATGAACCCGAATGTTTAAAATACCGAAGGTTCATAATCACGAATTAGAATATCTCAAATTCGCGGTTTTGTCTTTACGCTATGTGATGTCCAAGATTGTGTGTTTATGGTGTGCGGTGCCATGTGTGGATCTAGGTGTTTTGTCAGGTACGTGAGGGTTTTGTTAGGGATTTGAGAGGGGGTTAGAGTGTGTTTGAGTGTGCTGATATGTTTGATGTGTGTGAGGGGACTGGAGACTGTGCATGTGTGAGTTTGCTTTTGTTTCCTGTTTGTGCGATCTCGGAGTTAGTATATATAAGTAGGGGGGTGTGGCCCCCTGCTTATGTGTGTATGAGTTGTGTATGTGTGTAGTTTTTGTTTGTTTATGTTGTGATGTGGGTGTTGTAGTGTATGTATAGTGTAGTGTATGCGGTTTGTTCGATGTTTTGAATTTCGCGGTTTTGGGCTCGGAGTTTTGTCGTTTTGGTGTTTTGCGGATTCGGTTTCATAGTTTCGAAATACTGAAATTCGATGTTTCAGTATTTCGAGATTATGAAGTGAATCCATATATATATATATATATATATATATATATATATATACACATATATTATATACATATACATGTATGTATATACAGTTACCATATATTTAATTGATGATTCACTTAAGCCTATACTTTTTTTGTTGAAAAAAAATGTCAGTGGTAGAGTTGGTTGAATCATGATTCTAAAATTATCTCTCTGACACAGCTGTTTAAAAATGCTACCTATCTATATTTACACCTCCATTTACCCCACTACTAGTTAGGACTTTTTTCTCTACTTCAGCAATTTATAATACTTCTTTTTCTACATTTTCCCTCACTTTCATCATACTCACCTCAAACTCTCTGGATTTACAGATTATTTTTATTTTTTTTCATTGCGACCCTCCTCGAGATGGGTTTACCCACTTCGTTTGCCCTTGCTATGCTCGGGCTCACTCCTCTCTCCTACCCTACCCTACCCCCCCTTCGTTTACTTTATAGCTAACCACACCTAACTCCCTCACTAAAACTATTCAGTCAGAATGCAAACAAACTATACCACACCAACAATAACATACCCAACCAGTAACCTACTAAAGTCATAAGATCAGATCCACACCCTCAATTTCCTGTACAGCTACTTCCTCTAACTAAAACTTATATCCCTTCCCCAACCTAACATAACTTCTTTCCCCCCTTCTCCCTTCTCATTCAGCTAACAGCAACAAATCCAAAATGCACTCCTTATATGCCTTATCTATTATAATTCTCTCACTACTAACACACCTCACCTCTTACTACTATAACCTCAATCCCAACTATTGTAATAAACCACCTACCTGGATCTACTCCATCATACCTACACAAATAACATTTCACATCTCCTCCACAATCTATAGTCACACTAACTTAGAGCTAACACCATATGGGATCCTACACAATACCTCTAAAAGTCACACTTCCATACAAAATTACCTATTCATTACCAAATACCTCCAGACAATTGTGAATATTGCTTCACAACTGATACTTAGTGGAGACATACATCCAAATCCTGGTCCCTCAACCAAGCCAACTGGTAACATAAATCAGGCCAAACTTAATCTAACCCATTTTAGACAGCCTGCCGATCTCCTAATCCTCAACATTAACATTAGAAGCATGCTTAACAAAATTGATGAATTGCATGCCGCTCTGTCCTTCTATTCCCCGGATATTACGCTCCTTACTGAAACATGGTTTAAGCCACACAACAAAGACAATGAACTACTCCCACCAGGCTATAATCTACTCAGAAAAGACTGCACATCCAAAAGAAGAGGCGGTGTTGCCCAGATTTTCAAGAATAACCTTACAGTTGACCTTAAACATAAACATCCCTACTTTTAATAACACTGAATCCCTATTCACAAAGATATAAATAAACCCTCAAAAACAACTTAACATGCTAGGCTCATACATCTCTCCCGGAGACAGTATAAATACACTAGAACCCATAACCCATTGGGCATCAGAATCTCTCCCTCATGAAACATTCATATTAGGTGATTTCAATATAGACTGGACATTAATAAATTCACCTCTCCCCACTACTCATATAAACCTACACAGCTTCACTTAGATCATCCATACCCCAAACAGAATTGACAAAACTACCAAAAAAGAATCCATCTTAGACTGGATCCTCACATGACACAATACTCCAGCATGCTACCCGACACCCTAAGTGATCACCTCCCTGCTTTTCTGCTAAGACAACAAGTTAAACCTATTAAAAATAGCTCTTTCAAACAAATATTCTACAAAAAAAAACTTTAGAGCAGATATCCTAATAATTGCACTAAACCACTGCAACTGGTCCCCCTACTTAGCCCACTCCTAGATAAAGCAGTCGGCTACTTTATCTCTACATTCCTGAATGTACTTAACCAACTTTTCCCCCCACGAATAATTCAAACAAAGTTCAACTCTGCCCCCTGGCTCACCAAAAGTACTCAACTCCTACTAAAACAAAGGAACAAAGCATGGAACACTTGGCATAACAACAAAACTAATACTAACAAACAACAATTTATTGAATGAAGGAATAAAGCAAAAAAAAAAAAAACAAACAAAAACAAAAGCAAATTAAAAATGGATAAAAAAAACATTACTCCAACATAAAAACTAAGCACAAATCTAACCCTCAAAAATTCTGGGTTGCCATATATAATATTCTCCAACCTGGTAAGACTGGTACCCCAACCCCAAACACTAACACATCTATAAGCAACGTTGCAACACAATTCAATGAATATTTTACTAACTCCATTCTCAAACTATCAACAAATTCTCCACCAACTCCCCTCCCAAACCTACCAAACTTCCCATCCAACCAAAACTATTTCTCTTTCCAGGCAGTAAAGACCAGTACAATCCTCAGATACCTGGCCAACCTAAGACCCACTACCTTGGCTGCTGATAAACTCACAGCAGAATACCTCCAAAATAAAGTCAAAGCATACTCATACCCTGTCTCTATAATCATAAATTAGTCAATCTCTGAGCAAAAAATCCCAAGCCTCTGGAAAATCTCTCATATAATACCACTACACAAAGGGGAAAACTATACTGAGTTATCCAACTACAGCCAATAGCCATACTATCTCCACTCTCAAAAATCCTTGAGAAATGTATACATTCTTAACTACTAAAATACTTTCTCTCTAACAATATCCTAGCCAAAACTCAACATGGTTTTCGACCTGGCCATAGCACCACCACTGTCCTTATCAGTTTCACCAACCGCGTTAATCAATAGCGAAATGCAGGCAACCTAGTATCGACTGTCTTTTTAGACCTCTCAATAGTATTTGACACAGTCTTCCATAACAAACTACTGACTGTTCTCTCAAAACATAAAATAAATAACTCTGTACTCCTATGGTTTAAAGACTATCTCTCTAACAGAAACCAAGCCGTTAAGTGGCAGGACACTCCACCTCCCTAATTCCTGTCACTCTAGGAGTGCCTTAAAGTCCTATACTTGGTCCCCTGCTCTTCACAGTATTAACAAACAACCTTCACAGAGCCACACTTCATACAAGCCTAGTCCAATACGCTGATGACTCTACCCTAATCTGCTTAGTCCCCTCTCTACAACTTCTACAAGAATAACTCAAGAATCCTTCACAGCTATTGAAACCTGGTTATCAGTTGATACTCAACCCCCCCCAAAAAACAACTTATGCTCTTTCATCCCACCAAAGCTATGGACCCCACCCTCTTTTACAATTACAGCCTCTGACAAAACCTATATCACACCAGTTGAACATCCAAGCTATTAGGTGTTATCATTGGCCAAAGCATGAAATTTGACAAGCACATAGGTCAAACCATAACAAAAGTGCACATAAAACTAGGCACTCTCTATAGATGTAAAAACTACATGACCTCTAATAGTAAAATAATCATAGCAAGAACCCACCTACTCTCCACATTATTATATGCTTCCCCCATCCTAGTAAACCTAAATAAAGGTGATCTAAACAAATTATCCACCTGTTATAACAAGATAGCCAAATTCACCACTCACCCTTCCTACAGATCTCACCACTGTCAAGCCCTTCAGAAACTGTCCTGGATAGAGTTACCAAACTTACTTTCCCTGAATCAGCTCACCCTGGCTCACCAAATTCTCTATCACCCCAACATTACCCCTGCCCTAGAAGGCCTTATTAATCACTACACCAACACCTGACAACTAAGGTCCACCAGTAAAGGTCTGGTAGAAGTTTCTAAATGTAAACATAACTTAGGTGATTCCTTCTACTGTTGTACTATTAGAAAAATTTGGAACTCCGTCCCACTCGAAATTAGGTTACAGACCAACAAAGTCAGTTTTAAAAATCAACTAAAATCCTATCTTTTACATTTTATTCACATATTCATGGATGTTTTAAAAATAGAATTTATGACCATCTATACAATATTAATAAAAAAGATAGAAACAATGCCCTATATAGGCATATTGAGAGCTGGGGAAATAGCCATAACTTTAGATTTGGTATATTAGAACAAGTTAGGGTAAACCCCAGGGGAGGTAATGTTTGAGCTATAGTGGGACATAAGGAGGTGAAGTGGCAATTGTTGCTTGATGCCACAAGTCCTCCGGGTTTAAATGACAGTATTCCTGTTAAGCCCATTTTGCTAGCTAGAGTATGAATTAGATGTACATATGGATTCTCAAATCAGTTATTTAGTCTAATTCATAATATTTTATCATAATTTTTAACTTTGTTTCAATGTATGATTATGCATATAGTGTTTATGAATATATATTAATTTTAATGTACTAATTGCATTATTTTATATAGCTGTATATAATACAGCAAAGGAAGTGTACAGCTTTAAATGTGGGAAGTGTAAGTAGATTAGCCCTTTGGCACCAAAATGCAATATTTAAACATGTAGTTGGATGTGCTACGTATTCTGATGAAGTCCACAATATGAGGATGAAAGCACTTAATCCATAGCACGCAGTGTTTTAGTGCTTTTTTGTTTTTGTTTATTGTGTGATTATACTAGTTTTTTGCTGGATTAAATTTTATGGACGTTTGATTGTCTGACCATTTTTCCAGGAATACTGGGCCACATTAGCGTTTTTCTTCATTTTGTTTTTCAAAAATGGGATTTTAGGCAGATATTCTCAGGATAACTTTAGCAGCTAAGAGTGTGGAAGTTTGTATAACTGAGAGACAAAGAAGTCACCCGGCTTTTATAATGGTTTAACAATGGTATTCATATCCAGGAGATAGAGCAATAAATCTACATGCTTTATTAGATAAGGTTTGAATAATTCTCTCATTCTTTTTGGAGTGCTGCTGTTAGGGATAGGCCATATTCCAAATTGGTAAAACAATGACTTTGCAGCTATTGCTGCATAGGTGAGAAACGTGGAGTTGAGAGGTAAGAGATATGTTAAGTAAGTGTCCTTGGTATTTGAAATATGTGAAATTTTCTGTAAATGAATTGTTCAGGTCTTTGATTTGTACTGAATGGGGGGGGGGGGGCTTAAAGAATTTTTAGTACCAAAAAGTATGCATTTTTTTGGATGAGCTGAGAAACATTTTTTGTTAATCTAATTAATTAGTGAATGGAAGTAAAATCTGGAGTTAGTATTGTAGACAGATTAAAGAGTGACTAGAGTGAAGCAGGTCCACATCATCAGCATAGGTTAAAAGTGATTGATAGGGTAGGACACAGGGTTGTTTGTTTATAACAATGGGAAATAGTAATTATGGAGCCAGTATGGATCCAAGAAGAACATCTTGGAGTAAGGTGGCTTTGTAGAAGATTCAGTTTTGACAATGAAGAAACAATTGGTTAGGTAGTTTTGGAATCATGGGGTGGTCACATCTGGATTTACACTGATTTTATGCATATGGTTTATCAAGATGGAGCAACCTATAAGGACAAATGCTTCTGTAAGATCAATAAAAATAATCCTGGTAAGTACGCCCTTGCCTAGATTGGTGAGCATTTCATCTGAGAGTCCAGAGAGCTGTCATTGCACTCTGCTCTGTCTAGAAGCCATGTTGTTTAAACGAGAGCAGGATAAAATGGAGAATGTACTGGAATAGTTGGATGAAGGTTATTTTTTTCAAGTGCTTTACCTAAAGTGGGTAAGACTGACATTGGAAAGAAATGTAAAATGATAGTAGATTTCGTCTGTTTGGGTAAAGATTTAATTAGGGCTGATTCCCTAGTGCTTACTGCTATATTTTTTGAAGAGAGCTTATATATGTGAAGGAGACAGACTGTAAGGAATTGTCTGAAGTGGTATATAATCCCCGGGTATAGATTGCCTGAGCCTGTGAGAGCAGCAAGTGGAATCCAGTCTAGTAGAGGTTTAGTGTTATTTGCTTTAATTTATTTGAAGTTACATAATGGGGGACATGTGCACTGAAGGGAGATTGAGAGATGCTAGGATGTAGTTGAGGGAGGCAGGTGTATTCCTTTAGGATGTCATCAGGAGTGAGGGGATTAGTGGAAATGTTCCTGAAACACCTCCTTTATTTTCCACAGTATGTCACAATTAACATAAGAAGCACACCTATTATCCTCAACAAGAGCTCACATTTAAAGGAATGATCTTCACGTACATCAACAATTATAAATCTCTTATCATAAAAAATTAGCAAGTTTCACCTTAGTACCCCAGTCTTCTTTAACTGATGATATTAAATCATGCAGCACTATTACTCTTAATGTCTTCTTTCTAGGATATTTACTCATAGAATATTGTTGTGTCTTTCGGCTTTTCCCGGTTAGGGGTCGCCACAGCGGAACTCCGGTCCGCTAATGATTGGCAGTAGAGTTTCATGTGCTGGCTTGCCGGGCCTAATGCACAACCTTCAATGAAAGAACGCCCATTCACGCATGTCACCACACAGAAGACGCTCTAACTGAGAATCGAATGGGCAACGTCTAACTGTGCAGCGACAACGCTACCGCAGCACCACCACCACAGTACACTATTTACTCATAGAATAATGGACTAAATATATTTACTTGTGTAAAACAATTATGTCCTAAACATATAACTGCAGGAATACATGGGTGTATCTGACTAAAAACAATAATTCTAATATCTTCCTCTATTCCATCCCACTAACTTGTTTCATAATTACAATCCTAATAAAGCTCTTCACATGTTCATAAATGACAATATATTGCTTTCACCTTTTTATCATATTACTGTTGTTGAGGTACTCACTTTAAACAGATGCTTCCATCCAATGGCCTTACAACCTTCACTCAGCTTTTCTACGTACTTGACTGACATTTTGCTAATTCCTTTATAATCTTTAAAGAATTTTCATTTAAATATGGTCCTCATGCATTTCAATAAAATTTTGCTTTAGTTGACCTAGGAGTGAATGCTGATTCCTGTCTTATTGAAAGCGATATATGTGCTACACCAAGGTTGGCAATCTGTAGATTTAAGAGGGTTTCTCCTTATCCACACTGTTGTAAGATATCAGTGATAATATATTTGGAGTTGCGGTGTGCAGGGGAATGTAGCTGCATGTGATGGGTTAAAAAATACTTTTTTGTCTTATTTATTTATTTTTGATGGCTGCGATAGTTGATGTATTTGTTTAATTGGAATGCATAGAACTGAAAGTTTCTTTCATCATACTAATGTAAACTATATTCTAATTTACTTTATGGATGTTTTTCCTCTCACATTTTAAGTAGGTCACAGTGGTGCAGCGGTTAGCATTGTCGCCTCACAGCAAGAGGTTCTCCCGTTCGATTCTCAGCTGGAGCGCCTTCTGTGTGGAGTCTACATGTCCTCCCCGTGGTCAAGTGACGTTTAAAGACATGCAGGTAGGTGCTTGTGTGAATGGGTGTGCCTTCTTTGAAGGTTGGGTGTTGGGCTGGCAAATCGATAAATCAAATATGCCTCATTCACCCTGTACATTATTTACACAGAGGCAGGCATATGTTATTTTTGGAAAATTCTATTTTGTATTATCAAAATATCATGTCCTTGCTACTTTCAACCATTCTGTTTAGTTCACCTATTAGAAACCTAATAGACAAGCCAGGCATGAGATATTTTCTTACAATAACAGTTAGAAAGGCCATTGACAGAAAGTGTCAGTCATTCTGTTATATTTCAATTTAACTAGACTTTGTGGCACATTAACAGCACTAGTTTTAAAATAGCCACATCTTCTACAACATGGGCAAAATTTCCTCTCAAAAGCTCAATAAACAGCAAAAAAAAAATCCTTCCCTGTTCTCCTTCTAAAGGCCAAACAAGCCTAACTAGAAATGATAACACTACTTATCATCATTCATCTTAATTTCTCTTATTTCCCAGTGCTATGACACTGTTTCATAAACACATCATAACATCACCTTTAATTTAACCAAGATTATCTACCCTCCATAATAAAAGCATAGCTCGAACCATTCTAATTTCTTCTTAAATTTAAAGTTCTCTCTTTTATACATTCACTTTGCACACATATCACTAATGTATTAATATTGTGTTAATCTTGCACAAGATATTTCTGTTTAATGGTTGGTAACAATACGGTAGTACTGTTTTATCCTTCTTCATACTGTGAACACTGCTGGCAATAGAACCTGTTTTTGTTGCCCACTTGTTAAATATCACAGTATACAAATTTAACAAAATGCATATGTAAAGACTGTTAATATAATGTGTTAAAAAATTATAAATTGTATCTTCAAATACACAATTGTAATAATTAGAACATTTTTATACAGATGTGAACATAATATGTACAGACTTCATGATCTAGCATACATTTCAAAGTTATACTAAAATACAGTTTTGCTTTTTTTATTGTTCATCATGTTTAATGATACTTAAATTCAATAAGAGCAAGGAATTTCAAAGTGGTCTTCCTTCTGCCTCTACTAGCTATTAGTACCTACTGATTATGCTATTTCTTTCCTGTGAAAAATAGGCTGATATAGTATTTGACAATTTAACAATTAACGACCTTATGAGAGCCTCTCAAAATAATACACTCTTCCAAGTGATCCAGTCTTCATTTCCACTTATTTTAGTGGACTTCCAAACTCTTAATTAACCCTCCAGTTTAGGAAAACTGACTGTAGCATATATCATGTACTCGACCTCTTATAACATACCTGTAAACATAAATTCATAGCTCGATGCTCTCTCTCTCATATCATGTTTGCACTGGCAGTTTTCTCCAAATCAGTCTTGTGCCTTGTTAAATATCTTCTCTATCCTCCTATTTCTTTTTCATCTCAGCTGAGTGAATGAGTAATCCAAATACTTTAATACTCATATATTTACCCTACACTGCTTCTCAAAACAAGTGCAACATCTGCAAACTGCAACTTCTGCTGCAAAGTCACATCTGAAAGTCACGATCCACTTATAACAGTGGACCTACAAGTGTTGATTTCCTCCCTGGTTACCATAATCGCTACATTCGTTGTTCATTTTTATATGCAGGCAAAAATTGTACCAAAATCACATTGGGTTTAGCACATGCCCTTTCTGATACAGACACTGTCAAATTTCATCACCTTCACAGTCCTCAATTCCCCACTGATGATTTCATAAACCCTGTCTGTAATTAACTAATATATTTTGGTTTTCATGAAATCCATTAAATTGGAACCCCTTCTCCTTCCAGCACCCCAATTAGTCTCAAGTTCTTCTGTTAAGCCTTTTCTTCCATTATACCCAACTTTTTCCACACATATTCAGTTTGGCAACTAGGACTGTCCCTCTTATTTTATAGGTATGGCTACTAAGACTGTCCCTTTTATTTTATACGTTTGACTACTAAGACTGTCCCTGTTATTTTATACATTTGGCTACTAAGACTGCCTCTCTTATTTTATATGTTTGACTACAAAGACTGTCCCTCTTATTTTATACGTTTGACTACTAAGACTGTCCATCTTATTTTATATGTTTGGCTACTAAGACTGTCCTTCTTATTTTATATGTTTGGCTACTAAGACTGTCCCTCTTATTTTATACATTTGGCTACTAAGACTGTCCCTCTTTTTTATATGTTTGGCTACTAAAACTGTCCCTCTTATTTTATACATTTGGTTACTAAGACTGTCCCTCTTATTTTATGCTACCACTACCTGCTTCTGAACGGGCACCACAACCAGCTGTTCATCATGCAAAACACTAATATCATCAATTTTGAATTGTTCCAGCCCCCTAAACTATCTGTTCAGCAGACTAAATATGTGTCATAGTCCAAAAATAACCTCTTCCAAACTTTTAATTAGCCCCTTGATATTCAAGAAAATTATTTGTTCACTCTATCCAGAACACTGCGTTGGTAGTTGGCCATCTTCTCATTTACCAACTGTAAATATATATTTTTTAATTTCTTGTTAAGTCCATTAGTATTTCCATATTTTCAGCCATTATCACCTCTCAATTATTTTTGGTAATTTAATCATCACTGTCCTCATTGAATTTCTTTCTTAATCACCAAAATTATATCTTTAATTCATCTCCTGTTGTATGGCGGGGGGGATGCAACCTTTTCAAGTAGTGTGAGATTTCCCCATGCCCACACACTCTTGATCTCTGTATATACTACTGCTGAGGTTGTACCAATGCTGAGAAAAGGGAAAATTTTGAAAAAAAAAACAAGAAACTCACCTTTACCATCTTCTTCAAGCTGAGAAACCTCATATCATATTACAATATTTCCAAAAAAGCAAGTTCAGCTGTGCTGACATTTAAAGGTTCATTGGCAAGCATTAGGTTAGCTGCCCTTGTGGTCCATTTTAAACCAAGCCAATTTCCCTTTCAAAGGCAAGAATCAAACCCTGTACCTTGTATCTGTGATGTAAACACCTTAACCAATATACCAACCCCAAAACCCATCTTGTGAAAGAGATTTTACAGTAAAGATATCTTAAACAATAACTGAAAAAATGGTCTGGGAGGAATCAGACCCCATACTCAAATTAATTATAAGTACTTGTGTAATTATGTAAAAATAATAAAGAATGAATAAATTGCCTCACTTAAAGAGAACATTACTTTTTACTGTCTATGTTGTTTTAAGACATAACCAAACAAAACGTGGAAAACATAGACCATAAAACTGGTAACTAATAACTGAAAAAATGGTCTGGGTGCACCAGAAAGCAATAAATAATTTATTCCACAGATAAATACAAGCACTTTCACCCGGCCGTAGTGCTGGGCTTTTTCAAGTAAAACAAACACGTACAAACACAGACCAGTATAAATACTCTTTCCCTTAAAAAAAGGTGCCAAAAATCCCTTAAAGGGATATTTACATTCATTGCTCTAAAAATAAAACTGCATAGCAAAGTGCAAAACACAAAATATATGAAAAATATATAAAACATGTAAATACATGTGTTTAAAATATTGCACTATTCTCCATTCATAAAGTACATTAATACAGAATATTTAAACACATATTGTGGTTGCCCAGTAAGAACAATGTAAATTTATGTGGGTGGCTAAAATTTTTTTGCTTTTTTCATTAGATGAGGTTTGATTGCAATATAATCATTAATCCCTGGGTAACTGGTTGCATTCAATTTAATCTGCCAGTAGGTCTCCCTACAGCACAACCAGTTTTCCCAGTCCCCTCCCCTAGGGTCAATTACTACATATTCCAAAATTCCAAACCTAAAACCATTGTGTGTGGTTTCAGCTTGCAGGTGCCTGTAAAGTGCATTGTTCACATTTTTCTTTCTAATACTGTAGGTGTGTTCATATATTCTTTTACTTACATAAAAACTGGGGCAGTCCCTGCAAACAGCTAAATAAACAATACCCCTAGTCTGACAATTACCCCTCACAAAAGTGATTCCACTGTTCATGTTATTTTCTAAAATAATTTGCTCTTTGTCGATGATGTATCTACAATAAGGGCACCTGACACATTTCTTGGCCCCTACCCTTGAATCTTTAGTGACTACCTTATTGTTTGTTTCAAACAATTTCTTTAAATTGACCCCCGTTTTGTACACAAAGCAGGGCAAACTACTCTGTCCACAATTTCTTGATTGTATTTTAACATATTCCACTTAGATTCTACAATTCTTCTAACTTCACCAGAGAAACTGTTGTACTGTACCACCAGTGCTCTCCCAAAGTTGTTTTCAGCATCATTTTTTATTTTTGTTTTTGTTTTTGAAAAATGTTGGATATTACCCAACAGAGGGATGTATTTATCACCCCATCCATTAATAATTTCCCATCCTGTTTCAACAATCAATTCTTCTGGATAACCTCTGTCCCGAAAAAAATCTGAACTCAATCTAATATCAGATAAAAGGTCACATCTTTCTGAAGTCATTCTGGCTACCCTGACCATCTTACCCTTTAATATATTTCTTTTTTGCTTCCATGGCTATGCACTAGAGTATGGAAGATATGAATTGCTAAAGGTATCCTTACGATATATTTTAGATTTTAACTTACCCTCAAATTTCTCTATCCTAACATCCAGATAATCCATTTTGTTGGAATCCATTTTGTAAGTAAACCTCAGAAATTCTGTGGTAGAATTTAAATAATTTATAAAGGGGACCACAAGTTCCACAGGACCTTTCCATATGACAAAAATGTTGTTCAGGAAACGTCTATAAAGTTTGATGTATTTCCAAAATTCCGAACTAAAAACATAACTAATTTCCCATTTTAACAGTACCAAATTGCCATAGATGGGGGCACATGCTGCCCCCATAGCTACACCCTTGATCTGTTTAAATGTCTCCCCTTCAAAATAAATAAAATTGTGTTCCAATACTACTCTCATAACTTCCACCAGAGTATCTACATCAACCTTGCAGGTGGACCGTTTCTCACCCAAAAGTTCCATAAACATGTCTAACCCTTCTTCCACTGGAATACAGGAAAAAAGGTCAACTATGTCAATGGTCAAAAAATGATCCTCACAATTAACTGTAGTAGAAGTCAAACTATCCAAAAAATCCCAGGAGTCTTTCAATAAATGTTCATAGTCTTTTATTAAATGTTTTAAGGAAAAGTCCATGAAAGTAGCTATAGGGTAAGTTTTGGATTCCTCACCAGCTACTATGGGCCTATAAGGGGGGTCTGTAGTGTATTTATGTATCTTCGGAATGACAAAAAAAAGATGCTATCCTAGGTTTTGTATTCTGCAAGATCCCACCTACCTTGGGATCTAAACTGTTGTCTAGTAAAAGGTTTTCAATAATCATGTCAATTTTCCTGTAGGAAATATTGATCTCGTTAATAGAAACTGGAACATAGGTACTATTAACCTACAGCATCTCTAGTATTTTACTTGAATAGTCTAAGGCATTCACTAGTACAACCCCTCCCCTTTGTCTGGTTTCATAATTCGAATTCCTTTGTCCAGATACAATTCATCTAAAATTTCTTTTTCTCCTGAGGTCAAATTTGGTGACTAACCAAATGTTTTCTTTCTTTTTTTGTCCATACTCAATTGGTAAATGTCAGAAGTGCATGCAGCTTCAAATACCTGTAAGGCTGGGTGCAAAGGTGGATTATATGTACTTGTCTGTTTGAAATTCTCATCCCTAACAGTAGATGGTTGTTCAAAGATAAGGGAAAAGTTAATTTTTTCTAACAAAATATTTCAGTTCAAGGATAGCATCACTAACATCTAAACCCCTAGTAGGGACAAATTTAAAACCTTTTATGAACAGGTGGAAGTGTTCTGGTTTAATTTCAATCCCACATAGGTTGAAAATCATAAAGCCCTTATAGGTTAATGTTACCCCGTCTTCATCAACTGTTATACTTTCCCTTTCTTCTTGGTTTTTCCTTGATTTTTTCCTTTCCCCTTCCCTGTAGAAAAATACTGGTCATTACCTTCTTTATCATCCACACCCCCCCCCACCCACCAACAGGACTATAAGATCCAAACCCGTTTTTGGATCTAAAGGGTTGGGGGGTCCTGACCTCCGGGCAGGGGCCATTCACATTGCTCCCCCTCAGTAGGATTCTGGATGTTGTCCCCTACCAGAGCTTCATTAACAGCTCCCATTGAGGGGGCATAATGGATCCCTCTATTGTCATCCATATTCACTTGACCCAGGTAGGCTTTGTTATCTCTATATTGTTTTAAATCTCTAAATAATTTATTTTGTTTATGTTTACAAATTTCTTGACATTTCCTATCCACCCTAATAAAACAATATTCATACACATCACAATAATGTTCAAATAACAAATCTTGCTTAATAGCTTGGTTTAATTTCTCAGCATCCTTCAATAAAAATACAACTTTTTCCCTAGAATATTTCAACATTAAATTTAACATTTTAAATCCACATTCATTAAAAATCTGATTAAAAGCTTTTATCATGTCCATGTCATATGAAAAGCCCTCCGGGTATTTACAAACTCTCAAACCCTGTGGTACAACATGTTTTTTCAAACATTCCTCTAAATACAAAATATCCAGATTTACACTTTTAATTTTAAATAATTTTTTTTCTAAGTCTCTAATTCCCTCTTTCAATGAACTAATTGTTGCAGTCGATTTGGCACTATTTGCGCCATAAATCAAATCACAATTTTCCAAAAACAAGTTATTCTTACTTTTAAAAGCATGCACCCATTCGTTTAACTTAAAGTTGTGTCCATTAAATGAAGTACCAGATCTCCCTTGAGCTGCCAAGGAAGAAGAGATGGAGTTTGAAACAGTACCTTGACTGAACGCTCTGTTCCTACGCTGACTGGGTGAGTTCACTACCCCATTGGTCTCCTCGTGTCGGAAACACACATCATTCCTTCCATTAGTTCCTTCATCTGGTGAAAGCAAGCCTTCGCCCCTCATTTCACCATCTCTGTTGTTTATGCCTGAAAATAATGACTGGCTCCATGCTCTACACTGGGAAGGCAAAATTAAGTCACGTAGGGTACCGTCTCTTGTACCACGCCCACTTTCTTCCTTGTCGCTAGTCCCACGGGCCACTGCCGTTGAGTGTGCCTGACCACAAGGTAAAGTCTGCCCAGATTGAGAGATTAACTCAGACAGGTGAGGTCACCCTTTAGACTGCGCATCTCGTCGTTGAGGCTGGCAATGACCGAAAACACCTCTTTCTGCTGCATCTGAATACTCGAGTGGTCTATGCCAATTTGGAACTATTGAAATGGGAAATTTGTTGTTTTTAGTTCTGAATTTTGGAAATACATCAAACTTTATAGACATTTCCTGGACGACATTTTTGTCATATGGAAAGCTCCTGTGGAACTTGTGGTCCCCTTTATAAATTATTTAAATTCTACCACAGAATTTCTGAGGTTTACTTACAAAATGGATTCCAGCAAAATGGATTATTTGGATGTTAGGATAGAGAAATTTGAGGGTAAGTTAAAATCTAAAATATATCGTAAGGATACCTTTAGCAATTCATATCTTCCATACTTGAGTGCACACCCATGGAAGCAAAAAAGAAGTATATTAAAGGGTCAGATGGTCAGGGCGGCCAGAATGACCTCAGAAAGATGTGACCTTTTATCTGAGATTAGATTGATTTCAGATTTTTTTTAGGGACAGAGGTTATCCAGAAAATTTATTGTTGAAACAGGCTTGGAAATTATTAATGGATGGGTAATATCCAAAATCTTTCAAAAACAAAAACAAAAATAAAAAATGATGCTGAAAACAACTTTGGGAGAGCACTGGTGGTACAGTACAACAGTTTCTCTGGTGAAGTTAGAAGGATTGTAGAATCTAACTGGAATATGTTAAAATACAATCAAGAAATTGTGGACAGAGTAGGTAGTTTGCCCTGCTTTGTGTACCAAACGGGGGTCAATTTGAAGAAATTGTTTGAAGCAAACAATAAGGTAGTCACTAAAGATTCAGGGGTAAGGACCAAGAAATGTGGCAGGTGCCCTTATTGTAGATACATCATCGACAAAAAGCAAATTATTTTAGAAAATAGCATGAACAGTGGAATCACTTTTATGAGGGGTAATTGTCAGACTAGGGGTACTGTTTATTTAGCTGTTTGCCGGGACTGCCCCAGTTTTTATGTAGGTAAATCTGAGAGGGCACTAAGTAAAAGAATATATGAACACACCTACAGTATTAGAAAGAAAAATGTGAACAACGCACTTTTACAGACACCTGCCAGCTGAAACCACTTACAATGGTTTTAGGTTCGGAATTTTGGAACATGTAGTAATTGACCCTAGGGATGGGACTGGGAAAACTGGTTGTGTTGTAGGGAGACCTACTGGCAGATTAAATTGAACGCAACCAGTTACCCAGGGATTAATGATCATATTTCAATCAAACCTCTTCTAATTAAAAAAACAAAAAGATTTTAGCCACCCTGTTAGAAAAATATGTGTTAATGTATATGTTTAGTGCTTATTAGAAGCTAAAAGGGTTAACACATTTCATTCTATTTTATGCACAGCTTAGTTTTGTATGAAACTACAGATGCTTTCTGAAACTGCAAGATGCTCTCTGACCTAGTATTTGCTAGCACAGCAAAATTCATGTTTATGCCTTTTGGAAATTTAATGAGAAGCAGGTGATTATCTGCTAGGTCAGGAAAATAATGAATAGAACAATACTGTTTTCTATAATGTTACTGAACTTGAACAATCAGCTCTGTTCGTGTTATGAGAACATGCACAGCTGCAGAAAAGACAGATACAGTTAAACAAAGACTGCTTGAAGAAATGAACTATAATCTGTACTTGCTTTGTGCTCAAATTAGCCATAGTACCTTGAATGGTAACATTGCATAGTGAGAAGTTGTATCTGACCGGTGGTCATCAAGGCCACGTTGTTTTTCTTAGGAAGTTTTTGTAAACTTGATATGCCAGCAGAAAATCATGGACAAACAGCTGCTATGAAATAATATTGAAAGAACTTGTGATTTATTACGTCAGCTTAGTAGGCAATGTCTTGTAAGAAATGTATAAGAATAGCTTCACTTCCTGATTCTAGTTAGACAAACTCTGTATTAGCATGTTTTTGTCTCCTTGCTGCAAGATTAAAGTGCCTTAACCTGAACCTGCCATGTGTTGATCTTTTTGAAGTTGGTGTTCCTTTGACAGATTGGTCCTTCGGACCGGAAACTCTCACTTCGTCTCAGGTCAGATGGGCCAGGTGGCATGAAACCGTACGGGGAAGAGACCACATCGTTTTTTCTGCTCTGAAAGACCTCCGACTGAATTGTCGTTCAAAAGAGGCCAGCCACTTTTCTGATCTGCGACTGGAGGACGAGTTCATGGTTTTCCATCAAACCTGGTGATTAAGCACGGAGGCTCAGGTAAGGTGAGATTTACCTTTTTTCTGTTTTAGATCAGGGACTTGATTTGTATCATCTGTCAGGAGATTTGTTTTATACAAGTCAGGGACAGAAAGATTGCAGTCTTGTCATAGATCAGGGCAACAGAATAGGTAAGGCAGTTATTCTAGATAAACTGTGAAAAAAGAAAAATTGTGGTACCACATGAAAATAAGAAAGGGTTACGTAACATTTTTAATAGTCAGAACAATATGGGTAATAAGTGCACAAAAAGTTCCCAAGATCCACCGTTAACTGAAGATGCAAAATATATGCAATTACAGCGTGCTGACAATGTTAGGTACTATACAAAATGGGCTAATAAATATGAATTTGATGGCAAATTAGAAAAATCCTCGCTTATTAAACTTGTCAAACAGCTTAAAACCGACGCAAAAGGTCAGGTAAAAAAGCAACGTCAGTTAGGCATTCCTCAGGCACACAGGTGGATTGAGGAAGCAAACCGTAGATAAAGAAGACAATAATTTGGTAATAGCATCAGCCCCTCCACCTCTTCCGCTTCCCGCACCAGAATATGAAGCGAGTGGACAAGCTGGTCCACCTCCGCTATACCCAGCTGTCACCGCAAAGCCAAGACCATATGTCAGAGTTCCCATCGAGACTAGGTATTGAACACGTAACTTAAGAGGGGATACTGAGTTATATCAAATGAACAAAAATTCATGAGCTATGAGTGAAGAAGAGATATGTCCGCTCATAGAAGTACCAAATCCTGAGGCAGGACAGGAAGGGCAGGACCCAACTCTCCTGGTATATAGACCATCGACACCGGAAGACATCCGGAAAGCCACAGAGGGAATTCCCCTTCCAAAAGTTAATTTTAGAAAATTCTTAGAAGACTTACAGGGCATGAGGTTAAGTTATCATTTAAATGGAGAAGAAGTAGAAAAAGTAGTTAGACAAATCGTAGGTCCAGATTGGCACATGATCAGTGGCAACTGGAATCCCCGTGACGCAGAACACAAGCCACTCCCACATAGCAACGCAGAACTGGATAACAGAGTGAAAGGTCTAACAGACCGAATCTCTGAGAAGTGGAAGCCTAGGGCAGACTGGACTTGCATTAATCAATGCATCCAACAGGAAGGTGAAACTGTTGACAGATATTATGCTAGATTATTAGAGTGTTTTAATAACCATTGTGGAATGCAGGTACCTGAAGACCAAACACATGATTTCCCGTATGAGCAGCAGCTAAAGAATGCATTTTTGAAAGGCAGTATTTTGCCTATAAGCAGCTTTATAACAAAACACATGGTAGACCATCGTACAAGTAGATTACAGTCACTACTTGAATATGCTAGACATGCCAAAAGGCATTTTAACAGTAAAAAGAAAAAGAAAGCCCAAGTATTTTCTGTAGAAGATGGAGCAGAAGTTTATGTAGTACAGTCCGGGAAAAAGGGCAAAAAAAATGCCCAGGCAAACAAACAATCTGATAAGCGATCAGAGGAGTTTGAAGAGAGAAAGAAAAGGGGTGAATGTTTTAAGTGCGGAAAAAAGGGACATTTAGCAAGGGACTGCAAGCAAAACAAGAAGGTAGCCATGGAAGATAAGGAAGGTGAGGACTGACTATATGATAGTCAAGAATCACTAGAAGGGAGTAACCGAGAAAAGACAAAAGCAAATGTGATAGAGGGAGTAGAGGATGTGATAGAAGAAATAGAGGAAGTGCAAGAAATCACAGATGGTGAAGTAAGTGAAATTTTGGACTTAGCATTATTGAGCCTAGAACTCTATTTAGCAGACACGAAACCGGAAGTTACACTTCTGGTAGAGGGGAGGGAAGTAAAATTCTTGTGTGACTCAGGGGCATCACGAACCCTGATACATCCTTCCAAACTACCAGAAAATTCAGAATCATTTGATTACATATTAGTGAAAGCAGCTAATGGACAGCTGTATCGGGAGCCACTCTCCCATAACATAGCAATAACTGACCCTGTTTTGGGGATGACCCAAAAAAGCAAAATTGTTGTTTCTGCAAAATGCCCTGTAAACCTTTTGGGCAGAGATTTTATGCAGATATTTGGCATAGCAGTAGTTCCGACTATGCAGGGTATGGAAGCACAGTGACAAATGGATACTTTTGTGGTGTGACCGGAGGGCGAAACATTTTATTGGTACAGCCAGGACTTGGTCATGACTGGTCCAGGGGCAGTAACCGAAGAACTGATGAACGTAGCCATCAGTAAGTCTCCCTCCCTTGACACTGATAAACAGCATTTGTTGCACTGTACTCTGTATTATTGTAGCACACCAGGACCTGATAAGGAATATGAGCAAGAACTGTTTAAAAACCATGCAAACAGATTAGTATTACGTAATCTGTACTGGGACACAGAAGGGAATAGTGTAGTTAGCTGTTCATTGCCCCAGGAATTCCTTGCACTCTATAAATCTAATCGATTACCACATGTTAGTTTAACTAAGGACAAGAATGTGAAATGGGCAGACCTAGGAGAAAGAGTCACAAAATGGGAAAAACAGACGGAGTTAGAATTGTCAGAACAGGGAGTACAGAAGCAGAAGTTAAATTGGATAACACAGACACACCCAGCTGTACACTTGCAGTCTAGCGAGGACAGCTGATTAGCAGTCTTACTAGAAGAGGAAGAAAATGCCTTACTGAGCATACCAGAAACTAACTGGTCAACAGGGAAGTCAGATGTAGGACTAATTTGTATAGCAGGGCCAGTTACTATCACGCCAAAATCAGCATTTAGACCACAAAAGAGACAGTATCCTTTAAGGAAAGATGCAGAAGTAGGAATCAAACCTATAATAGCAGCTTTACTTAAGGAAGGAGTACTGGTAGAATCTCCTGATTCACCATGTAACACACCCTTATTTCCTGTCAGGAAAGCAAATGAAGAATGGCGTATGGTCCAAGATTTACAAGCTGTAAATGACGCAGTAATACCTAGAGCACCTACTGTGCCAGATCCACACACCCTATTGAATGATTTGAAGCCCCAACTGAAGTATTTTTCTGTGGTAGATATTAGTAATGCATTCTTTTCAATACCGATACACCCTGACAGCCAACATTGGTTTGCACTCACATTTCAGGGGAAGAGGTATACATACACGCGACTACCACAGGGGTATTGTGAAAGCCCAACAATATTCGCACAAGAGATGGCAAGCAACTTGGTGGGATTTAGCCCACCAAGAGGCAGTCAGATTTTACTTAATGTAGACGACATCCTGCTGGCAGCCCCCACCTAGCAAGAATGCAGAGAAGATACCATAGCATTACTACAATTTCTAGCCACTCAAGGACATAAAGTAAACAAAAACAAGTTGCAGCTTTGGAGAAAGCAGGTTAAATACCTGGGATATGTAATATCCAAAGAAGGCAGAACATTAGATGAAGATAGGAAAATAGCAATTTTACAAGCACCCAAACCGACTACCAAGAAGGGAATGATGTCCTTCCTGGGTACGACTAATTTCTGTCGGAGTTGGATTCCAAACTATGCCTTGGAGTCTGCTCCACTCACCAACTTGATATACAAGAAGCCTATGGCAGCACAAGATTTATTACAATGGACACCAGAAGCAGAATCAGCTTTCTGCAAACTGAAACAATTGATAGCATCCTCATTAGTTTTAGGATTACCAAACTATCATAAACGTTTTTTCCAAACTGTAGATTGCAAACAAGGTTATATGACATCAATGTTAACACAGCAACATGGGGATAAGCAATGCCCCATAGCTTACTATTCATCACAGCTGGACCCAGTGGCACGATCCTTGCCCCACTGTGTACAAGCAGTAGTCGCAGCTGCAATGGCAGTACAGGCTTCGGCCTCAGTAGTGTTGTTCCACCCTCTCACATTGAGAGTGCCTCATGCAGTCGCGATTATTTTACTGCAAGAAAAAGTAGCATATCTTTCTCCTGCTAGACATCTCTCCTGTATGACTATACTCTTGAGCTAACCTCATATGACAATAGAACGATGTACAACTTTGTATCCGTCTACCTTGCTCCCTACCCCTGCGGATGGCACACCACACAGCTGCCTTTAGGAGATTGAGCAAAAGACACTGCCTAGAAAAGATCTAACGGATGTTCCCTTGGATGATGCAGAGGTGACATATTACGTGGATGGCTCATGCAGAAGGGGTCCTACAGGGCAGAATCTAGTGGGGTATGCAGTAGTTTCTGATACTGAGATTTTAGAAGCAAAGTCTTTACCACACAACTTATCTGCACAAGCAGCAGAAATGATTGCCTTGACAAGGGCATGTACCTTGGCAAAGGGTAAATGTGTGAACATTTTTACTGACAGCCAGTACGCTTTTTCTACTGTACATGTTTTTGCGCAACAGTGGAAGAATAGAGGAATGATAACATCTACTGGTAAACTGATTAATCATGCGCAGTTTATTTTAGATTTGTTAGAATCTATTCAGTTACCTCAGAAAGTAGCTATTTGTAAATGTGTAGCTCATACCAAGCAACAGGATAGGATTTCAAAAGGTAATGCGAGAGCTGATACAGCTGCAAAGCAGGCAGCTTCAGCTTCAGAAATATTTCTTTTGAGTGAGGAGTTACAACCTTCTGAGATTTTAGATTTAGAAATGTTGAAAATAATGCAGACACTTACTACAAAAGTAGAAAAACAGAAATGGATAAAACGAGGAGCAATTCTTGAGAAAGGGCTGTACATCTCCAAAGAAGGAAAACCGATTTTGCCGTCTAATTTGTTTAGATATGCAGCTTTGTTGAGCCATGGGCAGTGCCATGTCTCAACAGGGGGGATGGTACAGTTATTGAACTGAGTGTTCACAGCATATGGGTTTACAAACTACACAAAAATTTTTTGTGCAGCATGCCATGTTTGCAACAAGCATCATGCACAAGGGGCATTGAAGCCTAAGCCAGGGAGTTTCCCAACACCACCGTACCCGTTCCATACTATCTGTATGGATTTCATAGAACTGAACAAATGCAAAAATAAGAAGTATTGTCTTGTCATTGTAGATATGTTTTCCAAATGGGTGGAAGCTTTTCCGACCAAAAATCCAGATGCAGCTACTGTTGCAAAAGTCCTTGTTAAAGAAATTATTCCAAGATTTGGCATACCGGAAAAGATCTACAGTGACAATGGCACACACTTTGTAAATCAAACTATACAACAGTTGAGCCGATATTTCGGAATTTCCTTAAAGAACCATTGTGCATACCACCCACAATCTGCAGGACTAGTAGAGAGGCATAATGGGGTTTTGAAAAACAAACTTAGGAAATTAATTAGTGAGACACAAAAGAACTGGGTGCACTGCCTGCCTCTGGCATTGTTGGGCATGAGAACTGTTCCGAATGCAAAGGGGTTAACTCCTTTTGAAAAATTATTTGGGAGGGCATATTATATACCTCAATGGAAACCTCTCATCCCTGCAGACCAGGAGGCCAACAGTTCACTCGCAGAATACATGAGATGACTTTTAAGTAATAAACAACTTTTGCAGTTAAATTCTGTTTCAGATAAAGAACAAACCAGACCATCGGAAGCAGCAGTAGTCCCAGGCACGTGGGTCTGGGTGAAAGTCATCAAGAGAAAGAATTGGACATCACCAAAGTGGGAAGGGCCATACCAAGTGCTACTGTCAACACCCACTGCAGTCAAGATCACAGAGCGAGCGTCCTGGATTCATCTGACCACACTGTAAATTGGTTAACAACTTTGAACTGGACAAAAAACTTGCTACTGTTACACAAGAACAAAATGACCAGATACGGAGTAAATAGAAATACAGAGCAACCTCAAAAGTATTGCATGATCATTCTGTTAACTATACTGATAACATTAATCTTTTTGCTGTGGCCTTTCCTTTTTCCAGCCACACGAGCTGAACTGAATAAACGAGATGCATTACTCATAGACTAGCATCCAAACTTTAACACTTACCAAGCAATTAAAGATATGCATGCTGAAACTTTTAATGTTTCGAATTGCTGGATTTGCACAGCTATACCAACAGCATACGGGGGATTGTTAATGACTGCTGTCCCCCTAGGGGTCAATGAGACCTGGGAAAATTTGATTTTTGATACTACAACTGTGAAATCACAAGACAAAATAGCATTGTACCTGCCTGTTACACAAAAGGGAATTGTATGTTTTTACAAAAATGATACTGTTCAGGTGGGTTGGAGCAATTGTAATGTGACTGTTCCTTACAAATGTTATATCAAAGCTAATAATGCAGGTTATATTTGTGATTCAAACTATGACTCATATTTTGAATGAATGCACAAAATAGTTGATGAAGTACAACGTAATCCTGTTCTTTTTAAACAACTATCTATTATTGATAAAAAAAAATGTTTCATGCAGGGCAAGTGTATATTAATACTAAAGTAGAGAATTGTTATTTTGTGTGTGGGAAAAAGGCATACAAATGGTTACCTGAGAATTGGTCCGGCAGTTATTTTTTGGGTTACCTGGTTCTGGCCATATGACACACTGCAGTTTTGCATCAGGGAAGAATTCGAAATGTCAGAGAGGTCACCAAGAAGCCTGGAAATCCAATCAAGAGACCTGAGAATCCAATGGGACAAATTGAAGCAGGCTGGAGAAACCATAACTCCGTAAAAAACAAAGATAAACTGACACACATGGACTTGAGTGACACTATTATATCGTGGGCAGGTATAGCCCCTGCATACGGAGCAGTGAAATTGATTTGGGAGCTGAGAAAACTATCCAAACTTCTCGAAGTAATGAGCAATGCAACTTTTTCTGCTCTCGAATTAGTAACTGATGAATTGAACGCTATAAGAACTGTGGTACTTCAAAACCTCATGGCTCTCCACTTCACCCTAGTGGCGAAAGGTGGTACGTGTGCTTTAATAAAAGAGGAGTGCTGTTCGTATATTCCTGACAACCAGCATGAGATAAATGACCATCTTGATGTGATTCAGCAAGTGTCGGCCATGACCAAACCAGGCCCAAACCCACTGACGGATTTTTTCCAGAATTTGTTTGGGGGGTGGGGTAGCATCCTAATGAACATCCTGATTGCCATTTGTGTGGGATTACTCCTGTTAGGAGTGTGTGTTTGTTGTGGTATTCCCTGCATGAAAAGATTGATCAAAGATTTTATAGACATGTCAGTTTCTGAGACTTTGTATCAAAGTACTGAAATTGAAGAACTGTTAAAAAATGAAACACTTTCATAAGTTTAAACTGAATGACTCTCTTAACTGCAAATTCTGAACAGAAAGAGGTTAGGAGAAGAAGCAAACTGTTTATGCTTTTGAAAATAGAATAAAAAGTATTAACGGGGGAAATGTTAGAAAAATATGTATTAATGTATATGTTTAGTGCTTATTAGAAGCTAAAAGGGTTAACACATTTCATTCTATTTTATGCACAGCTTAGTTTTGTATGGAACTACAGATGCTTTCTGAAACTGCAAGATGCTCTCTGACCTAGTATTTGCTAGCACAGCAAAATTCATGTTTATGCCTTTTGGAAATTTACTGAGAAGCAGGTGATTATCTGCTAGGTCAGGAAAATAATGAATAGAACAATACTGTTTTCTATAATGTTACTGAACTTGAACAATCAGCTCTGTTCATGTTATGAGAACATGCACAGCTGCAGAAAAGACATATACAGTTAAACAAAGACTGCTTGAAGAAATGAACTATAATCTGTACTTGTTTTGTGCTCAAATTAGCCATAGTACCTTGAATGGTAACATTGCATAGTGAGAAGTTGTATCTGGCCGGTGGTCATCAAGGCCACGTTGTTTTTCTTAGGAAGTTTTTTTGTAAACTTGATATGCCAGCAGAAAATCATGGACAAACAGCTGCTATGAAATAATATTTTAAGAACTTGTGATTTATTACATCAGCTTAGTAGGCAATGTCTTGTAAGAAATGTATAAGAATAGCTTCACTTCCTGATTCTAGTTAGACAAACTCTGTATTAGCACGTTTTTGTCTCCTTGCTGCAAGATTAAAGTGTCTTAATCCGAACCTGCCATGTGTTGATCTTTTTGAAGTTGTTTTTCCTTTGACACACCCACATAAATTTACATTGTTCTTATTGGGCAACCACAATATGTGTTTAAATATTCTGTATTAATGTACTTTATGAATGGAGAATAGTGCAATATTTTAAACACATGTATTTATATGTTTTATAGATTTTTGATATATTTTGTGCTTTGCACGTTGCTATGCAGTTTTATTTTTTATAGCAATGAATGTAAATGTCCCTTTAAGGGATTTTTGGCACCTTTTTTTAAGGGAAAGAGTATTTATACTGGTCTGTGTTTGTACGTATTTGTTTTACTTGAAAAAGTCCAGCACTACGGCCGGGTGAAAGCGCTTGTATTTATCTGTGAAATAAATTATTTATTGCTTTCCGGTGCACCCAGACCATTTTTTCAGTTATTAATTACCAGTTTTATGGTCTGTGTTTTCCACGTTTTGTTTGGTTATATCTTAAAACAACATAGACAGTAAAAAGTAATGTTCTCTTTAAGTGAGGCAATTTATTCATTCTTTATTATTTTTACAAAATTACACAAGTACTTATAATTAATTTGAGTATGGGATTTGATTTCCCCCTTGTATTTAACCTGTAGGGCCGGATTCACAAAGGCTTGCACGGAGTCTAAGAGTAGTGTAAGACTCCATGCAGCCTTCGCGATCCAGGAACAGCCCAAAGTCCGTGTAAGAGTCAGGCTAAAACGGCTCTTACATGGAGTGGGCGTGGCTAAGCTAATCAGCCCACTTGCAGCCGAATAGCATGCAAATGAGGCTGATTAGCGATCCAGGAAGCCAAGAACAGCCCGTGTAAGAGCCGTGTTAGCTGCAGAAATGTACTCAGTTGACAACTGAGTACGTTTCTGCAAACACGGCAATGGAGCCATGTCAGCTCCAAATAAAGGGTGCACATGTCATAGGCAGCATGCCAATGGCCAAATATGTGGCCATTGGCAAGGTAACCCCATGCAAAAATATTAAAAATAATTTTTTTTTTGGCAATTGCCGATGTGTAAACCCAGCGCAGCCCCGCGCAAACGGGCTGCGCTGCATAGAACATAAAAACGAAGGTAATGTAGGTTTTATACAATACATGGAATGTCAATGGAGGGACCAGCAGAGCAAAACCAACATGGCCACCGTGTAGTGGTTGTCAAGGGGGGAAGCTAAGTCTAAGAGATGTAACTAAGCATTAGTAGGCAATCTGATGCAAATGAGTGTAAGGATACTGAATTCCTCTGTCACATAGCAAATGAGCACATTCTGAGTAGTGTAAGAGTTACAGAAGGGGGAGGAACAGAGTAGGAGATAGGTGACATCACAGGGGGGAATGGTAGAAAGGGACGGAGTTCATTGGAGGGTAGAGTTACATGACAGATGTCAGACAGATATCAAGGAAGGAGGTGTGCCACTAAGTAAACATGAGAAAGTCAAGAAATGGAAGGTGTACACTGTTGCCTACACCAAAGTTTCTTGCTGGACGTGTATGCGCACGTGTGCGCGCCATGAAGCACGAGTAAGGCGGTGTGCGCGCGTGTAAGACAGTGTGCGCACGTGTAAGGCAGACTAAGCATGTGGGAGCGTGTTGGGAGATGTTTAACACCGTTTGCACGGGCGTGCACGCGTTGTAATCCGAATAAGCAGATCCAAAACTGTGTAAGTATGTGTGCGCGCGTGTAAGCCACTGTGAGCGTGTTCCTGCTGGTTTGCACACGGCTCCACCCTGAGGAAACAGAGAGGAAAAAGGAAGCAACAGATGTACTAGGAAGTTAGCAGGGAATACTGCTGGAGCTAGCAGGTGAAAACAATTAGATGCAGGCAATTACACAGGCAGAATACTAGGCCAGCCCAGCACTTAAAACTCTGCAAACAGCAGTGCAGAATGTTTCTCGCAAGAGACACTGCAAGACAGGAGTTAAGTTATCAGAAGTGAAAACTGAAATAGCTGAACTCACAGCAGAAATGTTAGGGGCTGCCATAGCTGTCATAATGAGACATAGGCAACTTGCTGAGGGTGGTGACAATGCAGATGGTGCCAGACAACCTGCAGTGAGGAGACGGAGAAGAGTGTACAGGCCCAGGGTCACCTACCACGGGTTACATGAGCTGGAGATAGTAGAGCGCTATAGAGTGGACAGAGACCTCCTGCAGCAAATAGTGGAGCTGTGCAGGCCACGCCTCACACACAGAACCAACAGAGGCGAACCCATCCCAGTGGAAACCAAGGTATGTGTTGGCCTAAGAAGACTAGCAACAGGTACCTTCCAGAGACCAACTGGCGATATGATGGGGATATCACAGGCATCAGCTTCCAGGGTACTGCACCAGTTCCTGGATGCCATGTCAGCACATGTCAGTGATCATGTATACTTCCCCAATGCCCGTGAGGTATTGGCCAGCAACATGCGTCTCTTCCAGCAAATAGCGGAATACCCTGAGGTAGTGGGTGCAATAGACTGCACGCACATACGCATCAAAGCACCTGCCGGTGAGCGGGGTAGGGCATACATCAACCGCAAGGGCTTCCCCTCCATCAACTGCCAGGTCGTGTGTGATGCCCAGGGCATAATAATGAATGTGTGTGCTGGCTGTCCTGGGAGCTACCACGATTCCCACATCTGGCATTTGACGCAGCTGTACCAGACATTTGCCAATGGGGACATCCCGCACGGACACCTAGTGGGGGATGCAGGATATGCACTGGAGCAGTGGTGATGACACCCATCAGAAATGCACACACACCTGAACAGGAATGCCATAATGAGGCACACGCACAAACACGTAATGTAATAGAGCGTGTGTTTGGGCTGCTCAAGTCACGGTTCCGGTGTCTGGACACATCCGGTGGAGCCTTGCAGTACACACCAACTACATGTACCCAAATTGTCATGGTATGTGCTATGCTACATAATATGATCTTGCGAAAACAGCTGCAGCAGTACCAGCATAGGGCTGGGCCAAACAGCCCCCCACCATCGCCAAGGCCACCACAGGCACAGCGTGACTCGGAGGAGGAACAACCTGAGCCTGCCCCAGTAGGCAGAAGGAGGCATGCCCAGTATGCCCTGGCCTTGGCAAAGAGGCAACGCATAGCACATACATTGGCTCAGTAGGAACCTTGGGAATGATACCCCTCTCTGACTCACTCATATAGTAACAGGGATGCCTAACGTGACACAACCTGCTCACAAACATGTACAGGGAAGTGTAATATGTGCATCCGACAGAGGCAGCCCTGCAGCACCACCTGAGGCATGAATGCTATGTGTTAAGCAATGTAACACCAAGTACCATATGCACACCTGAGGACCCCGACTAACATCCTACCCGCAACAAGTAGCATGCCACAACATGACAACGAGATGAGGAAGTGCAACAATCGCTGAAGTATTGCAGTGAGGCAAAGGGGACCCAATGTGTGCCAGTCTGGGATGACATGCTGAGCATGACATGATGCACCACCTGCTAGGACTGGCGTGCACCTATCAGTGCAGGCCGTATGGATACTGGCAAAGGCTGTTGTCACGCACAGTGTGCCCTGAATAGGTAAGGCTCAAAACACAAACCTATCTCCATAGGCACCAGAAGGGATAAGAATAAGATAAGGGATAAGTTCAAACAGCAAGATGCATGCAGTCTAAGCCCACCCAGTATGGAGAATGTTGATAACTGTGCTGTAACAGAAATCTGAGGCAAGGCTCACAACAGCACCCTAACACTACCAGGTTACACCTCATACTGTGCTGTACATCCTCAAAACTTGGAACAAGCTACAAAAGGAGGGTGACTAGCAAGAACTGTCAAGGATAAACACACCCCCATGTTGGTACCACCACGAAAAGCAGTATGGACTAGCCATGCTCAAGTAACAGTGGCTAAAACTGCCCCCCAGTGTATAGCCTGCTACAGACTACTGGCCCAACACCAGGAACTGCATCCGGCCCATGCTGGAATACATGAATATATCAAGTCCTCCAAACCACATTATATTGGGTGACTGCAAATACCCAGACATAGACTGGGAGCATTATACTAGCTCCAACAGTGTAGGACAAAAGTTCATAGAATCCACAATCCAAAAGGCCCAGGAACAACGTACCACTCCCACAAGAGGGGTAAGCATACTGGATGTGATAATCAGCAACATGGGTACGGGATGTCAAGATGGGAAGTGTATTGCTCACTGATAAAACCAGACCACATAGTAATCACACTGGATATACAAATCCTGACCACAGTCCCTGGCCGGAAAACCACAGTGGAAAACATGTGCTAAGCAATATTTGCACACCTCCAAACTGATGTGGAATCCATTAAAGGTCCCATGCAGGTGCAAAATATGGGCCACACCTCAGAACCTGTAATACAGCCATTCCATGAACACTGCCAGGAATGCTTGGATTATGCAGTCCCAAATTAAAACAGGACACAGTGCCTATAACTGGCATGGTGGACACCAGCCATAACCAAAACATGCAAGAGAATGAGGAAGCTACTACATGATAGAGCAAACATGAACATTGAAGTAATTACTGATCAGTAGTATGGCAATATAATCTGTCCACAGATGCAATCCACTAAGGCCAGCCTCAACAAGTGGAATCTGTGAATCCTGAGGCAATCGTACACCTGCCCCAAGTACACAGACAACCCCCAACTCCACCCAAGAAATACAAATATATGTGAAAGATGCAACCACCCATCCAAAATGGAGGCAGAGCTCCCCCAACTCAGTACACCCAAAACAAGTCAGTAGGAGAAGGTAACCACACACACCACAAACACATACCCACATAGACCTATCACAACTGCAAACCAAACACATAAACACAGAAATACATTCCCGGAGGCAGAAATCACAAACACAGCACACCAACAGAGGCCACTAAAGCAGACACCCAATGAAACAGCCTCCAAACATAGCACATTCAACACATAGCACACAAAGCTGGTGTGCCAAACAGTCACAGGCCAGAAGGAGAAACAACATGCCTGGTACAGGTGTAATAGGTGACTCCATAGTCAGACACACTGCTGTCCCGCACACCAGACTGAACAAGGGAAAGGGTACAGTAAGCTGCCTGTAGGCTGCCACAATATGCCACATAACAGAAATATGTATGTCACTCCAAAGCAAATAGAAATATGATGCAGTCATAGTCCATGCTGGTGTGAATGACCTGAGATGTACTGCCCTAGACTACATGTAAAGAGACACAGATGAGCTATCCGACTATGTAGTCCAGGCCGGTATGACACTCACCGTTCACAGCAACCTACCCTTACCAAGAATAATGCCACAGTACAAACATGGAATGAGCAGTCATAGCAAGTAGCACACTCACTGGTGTCATTCCAAGGGGATCCAATGTCTGTCTGCGTGGGATGTCATGCCTGACAAGCCATGCAGCTGCCCTTGGGATGGCCTGCACCTGTTACCCCTGGGCGTCTGAATATTGGATAAGGCCTTTGCCACCTCCATACAGCCTTTTGTAGGCAAGGCTGAAAAGACTGACCCACCACCCGAGAAAACATAAGTGGGAAGAAACATAAGGGAAATGCTGACCAATGCCAGATGTGTACACCCCAATATGCATGCTCCCGAGGCCATCCCCAGAATAGAGAACATCGATGTCTGTGCAGTGACAGAAACCTGCTGCAAGGCTCCTGACAGCACACCAGCACTACCAGGTTATACCACGTACCATGTGTCATGGCCCCAAAACCTGGAACACTACATAAAAGGAGGTGAGTATCCATAGGCAGCACAGACACCCATACGTCCAGGTAACTGACAATGCACAAGGCAGTGGAGTTCACCCATGTGCAACTAACTGTAGGCAAGACTGCTGTGCAGTCTGTAGCATGCTACAGACCACACTGTCACACACAATAACCCCCCCCCAACCGTCCTGAAGACACTGGACAGTATGAATGTCCCACCAAATACCAAACAAGGTAACACGAATTACCACATAGGTGGTAAACCATTATGTATGGAAGGAGTAACCAGGGGCCTAGGGACATTTGTGAACAGTAACCTGTTATGTGACACCCACATTGCCAGTGTGGCTAGGAAGACTGTCTACATGTGACACTGTATCAGGAAAGGAGTCACATCTACGGCAACAGAGGTCACTGTGCCCCTATACTTTACCCCAATCACACCCATAATCCAGTACAATGCCTCACATGGGATCTACCTTACCTGACACCTGCAGCAGTTAGAAAGACCTCAAAGGTACCTCACCAAGAGGATAAAGTGTCACACATATATGTCATATGCTGCCTGGCTGTAGACACCCCAGCTGACTCCAGTCACAGACTGCCCACACAGAGGCATTGCATGCCTGTTGTAGGAGGCCATGCCCAACACAGGAGTAATGGACATGCTCCACCCCAGACAACACATATCCATCGGAGCTGCGAGAGTGAGAGATGTCAACCTCAACAAATAATGACATAGGATGTGCCGGTGGGACAGATACATAATCCAGAGGCTCCCCACCCTGGACCAGAATCCCACTCCATGTTAGGCAGAGCCCCTCACTGACACTCTTCAACAGGAATCTTGCCAAGTGGATGGATGATTGTAGAGATACAGTGGGGGTCTTCACTGTGTCATGTCCAGACAGAGGCACAGCAAAGCAAATCATAAATGGCCATAATATCCACATAGCAAGGGGTCTCAAAAGCCACACACACTCTGGCTAGGCTAACAAATGCCCAGGGTGGATAGCCTAGTATGAACCTATGAACCTATGTAGATACAAATTGTACAGGACACTAAGGATAATCCCAAGGCTTACACAACTGATGGTAGGAGCCATGTTGGGAATTCACAGATATGCCCTGAATCACACAAATACCACAAACACACACACATATTGCCAACATACATCCTGACAGGTGCAGTGCAAACCCCCCCACCCCCACGAATGCAGAATATCTATTCCAGCAGACTGCTGGCCCCCTGACATTGCAGATGCTGAGGTAACAGACAACATCTCCAAAGCAAAACACACAGCAGCAATGGTATGAGATGGTGTCCTGGGCTTAGTGCAACATGGAGTCTAAGATGTATGGAATGCCAAACCACACTACTGCTCAATGTCAGCCTTACCACAGAATACGTACCCAAAGAGCAGTGTACAACAACAGTGGTCCTTCTCAACAAAGGTGTTGCCTGAATGGATACTGAACAGTACTACCCCAGAATCCTGAGAAGCCCAGATTGCACAGCTATGGAAAGGATCAGCATGTACCACAGACATAAGGATGTTGGGGACCTACTGACACCGGACCCAACCCAGTGTGGCCTTCTCAAGTGCAGATCCTGCCCCCAACCATGTTTGACTCAATTGAAACAGTCATTAAGGTCATTGATGAGGGCAATGTGCTCCACACAGTGTATCTGGACCTTGCAAAGGCATCTATACAATACCCTACATGTTCAGTATAGATGAAGGGAATGTCCCTTTTGGCAAATAGGACAGGACACTACAGGATGCCCATTCCCTTTTCCGAAACACTGATGATGTCAGCACTCCATAAGTATATCAGGGGAAGAGGAAACCCCCAGTAATGCAAATAGCATGCTCTGCTAATGTGTCCGTCTCAAGTGTCATAACAGTCAGATAGGGGTTTGACACCTGCAATTGGCAAGTGTGTGTTTGTGGCTGAGGGGGGTTAGTGTGTTTGAGGACAATGTCCCTTTTGGCAACTAGGTGAACAGACTACAGGATGCACATGTTCCTTCTAAACACTGTTCAGCAGACGGCCATGGCTCTGGCACAAGTCGCCTGTTGCTATGATGCCCCTTTGGATGATACTTGTGTCAGCTGGAGAGTTGAGTATGGTGGCCAGTTCGCAGTCATCTGCACAGGTGTACAGCCACAGTCCATCCGTGTTGGCCTGTACCTCCAATAAACATATACCAAACAAGAGGGTCCCAGGACTGAGCCTTGTGGGACACAACCTGTAACTGTTATGGGGTCTGGCATGTCTCCAGCAATGCTAACCATGTGGGTTCTGTTCTTGAGCCACTGTGCAATCCAGCTAGTGACATAGGGGCCCATATTTAAGCTGGGGAGCTTCCCTAGAATGCCCAAGTGGGGTATTGTTGCAAAGGCGTTTGCAAGGTCCAGGTAGTCTGTGTGGACCACCTTCCCCTCGGCAATGGCCTTGGAGACTGTATCAAAGAAACAAACGGGTTACACCCAGTAGTGCTGCTGGGCCCCACTAGCCCTGAACCAGGCATCTGATACTGCATAGATATCGATGTGTTCCATGCCAAGGAGTGTGTCGGGTGCATGCATCTGGAGGTTTAGACATCTGGCGGTGGGTAGCATTGCTCCTAGTGTCTTATCCCTTGTGATACCTATGAAGGTGGGTTTGTCATTTGAGCCCTGCCTAACATAGGCAACATGGGTGTAGCTAGAGCCTATGCCAATATGTGGAAGGCCAGGGGTGACAGGTGCAGGCTGTCCCTAGCAAAGCAGGTAGTTCAACAGAAGATGAATGTGTGAAGGTGTAGTGCCTGTGATTGGTTATCAGTAGCATATATGACTGCTCACGTGGACACATGCCAGGCAGGTCATATGCACTGTGTCACAGGCAATGTACATGTGAACAGGACCAACAGTGACAATCTGTCAAGTGGGACATGGACATACATATAGTAGGCTATGCAGATGGCAGTAGGAGTCCACAGAAGCTCTATAACTATGCATCTCAGGTGTGATCAGTATTCCAGGGTAATTGTAAGCTCACATGCATGCAAACAATGTTACAGTAAACAGGGCTCCATGTAGTCCGTTGTACAACAAACAAGCTGTACCAGTTCCAGTAGGTAACACTGCAACTATGCAGGCACTATGCACATGTACATGGAAATACACGGGTCAGATGGCTAGGGTCCAGTCTCAGTGCACACAAGTGTACCGAACATGCATGTACTGTCAGGCTGTACAATAACTGGATAGAAGCCCATGTGCACATACCTGCAGTAATACACATGTCAAATACCAGACGGTGAGCCCTCGCTCAGTGGTGCCATACTTAGGAGGATGTATGCTCCCTGGCCTGCCACCACAGTATCCCTGACATATATGGGGACCCCCCTCCTGTGACAGTTAGTTATGTGTCTTGGGGCTGTCTAGCATGGTATGATATGTGCGCATGCAGTGCTAGGGTGCCCCTGTGTGTCCTGTACCAGTCGTGTAGTACTGCACACATATCAACATCTTCAAACATCTGCATTGCAGAGTCTAGTGTGGGCAACATGCCACTTGCAATCTACATGTCCATCATTGTGTATTACTACATTCATTACCCTATCCCCCGTGCTACCTATGTATGTCGCCTTCTGTTTACATCATTACCACCAGTATGCCAACATGTGCAGATGATACACTATGGTACTTACCATGGGTGTAGACAACAGGACGTGACAACCACACACTTACTGCATCAGGCATGCTGTGATATACCCACAATTAATTCAGCACACAGTACTGTTAACAACATGATGCTATTACTACACATCTATGTGGTCACCCTGTGCATCAGCAACATGTTAACCTGTACCTGCACAGTTGTTACAGATTGCAGGAGGTGGCACAGTTTCATCATATGCACAGGGTGTGAACTTGGTATGCCTGAGCCGGCCACCCATACCGCCAATTGACATGTATGTGTATGTGTGTTGGTGAGGGACAGCAGTAGAAGGTGGGGCAATGTTGGTGCAGTGTGTGTGTGTATGCGGTAGCCCTAGGTGTTGTCAATTTGCATGTGTGTATGGATGCACACAGTTCCACCTCATGGCTGCCATATACTGGTGTTTGTGGACAGCCACAGACTGTACCTGCCAGGTCAAACAGATCAGTGTCTCTGGCCACGGACATGGTACCTGTGCCTTGCAGGGGTGCTACGGACCGTATCCGGTACCAACCCAGACTGGGTACTGTCATCGGAAGCAGGTGTTCGTTGACTGGACACAGAGCCCTGTCGGGCCTGGCCAGAGCCACGTGCACGTGGTCTCCTGGGGTGGTCAGATGACAGCACAGACCCAGCATTGCTGGGGCTGCTGCTGGCACTATGGGGGCGGCCCTGTTGCCGTCCGCGCCGACTGCCAGCTGCTGCTGTTGCTGGCATACGCCCGACGACGCCTCAACCGCCCACCATCACCCTGGCTCATGGACATGTAGTTGTGGAACTGGTCTAATATGTCCCCACAACGTCTGTCTATGACATTGGTGAAATCACGGATGGCAGCCGCAATGTCACGCATACTGTCAGTCATGGCTGTGCGACATGCTGCCAGCTCCCTCAGACCCTGTCTGGTGTACCGTTCCATACGTGACTGTGCCTGCATGACAGTCCGAAACATAGCTGAGGTTGTAAGACCTCTGTGGGCACGTCTGACAGGGGCAGTACGCCCACGGATGCTCCCACGAGAACCCCTGGACATCTGTCTGTGTGGTACCATCTCTGGGACATGGCCATGGCTGCTGTGTGGGGAGGCATGTGCCACAGGTACCACATTACCCTGGTCAGTGCCCACTGTATGCTGTCCTTCACCTAGGGACAGTGGTGACAAGGGGTGTATTGGCAGGATAACTGTGCGCATTGATGGGGTCGACAGCTGTGTACTGTCAATCGGCTGACCAATGGCGGACCCTGGCATACCATCCTGTGCCATTACACAGATGTCATCATCATCAGTACCCATGGCACCTGACTCAGGTTCCCTGCTACATGACACCAGAGCAGCAACAGAACCTGTGGGAAGGAAACAGGAAACACAGTTTACAGTGTCTACACATTACCAGCGATGCACAACAGGTGCACACATGCACACGTGCACACATGCACACATGCACACATGCACACATGCACAGGTGCACACATGCACACATGCACACATGCACAGGTGCACACATGCACACATGCACACATGCACACATGCACACAGTCTCACACAATTGTACAGTACTCAGTATGCGTGATATCGACACACAGACACAGACACACCTACATGCATACAAAGAGCACTACTAAGTGTGCCAAATAGTACTATTACTATCAACACTTTTACAGGTATTGTAAATAGACACTCACCAGCATGGATAGGCTGCAATGCAGTGATACCAGAGGGTCCTGCAGACATGAGGAAACTAATGTTAGTGGGCACAACTGTGCCAATGTTACTGAGTATGATACAGGTCAGGAGTACAACAGTCGCCTTTCACAGGTCTGCAGCTAATATTGAGGATATCACGCTTGCACATTAAATACTATGGTGGCAGCTACGAACCAAGGACACACCACACACATGCATTAACTACCAGTGTACACAACAGTCAACTACACATATGACATATTACCTGCACGTTCACTGTCCTGCTGCTGTGTGGCTCCAGCCTCCATCATGATGCATGTCTGCTGCTGTTGTTGTTGCAGGTGGACTGGAGCCACTACACTCAGGAGTAGTCCCTCCAGTCTGGTGAGTGGAGGATGTGTAGCCACCCCACCACCTGTGGCGACCTGTTGCCTGTGGATATCTGACGCACGCTGACGGACATGTCTGATCAAATCACTGCAGTGATGTCGTACCTGCTCATATGTCCTATTATGCATGCCTATATCATTTACCCGACGGACAAGGTCCTGCCACAGTGCAGCCCTCACCTGCTGATTCTGGCTGGTGCGGGAAAAGAGTGTTGCATAGTCCCGCACCAGGCTCTGGTGTATCTCCTCATCCTCAGCCGCGGAGTAGGTGGGATGCCTTGGGTGGGCCATGTACCTGAGAAAGAAGATAACCTGGTATCAGCAATATATGTCAGCAGACTTTGGCACACATACTACACATGCTACTCGACTGTTATGATACAACATATCTCACATATGTAGCATCTGTCTGTCTATTGGTGGATACACATGTAGATGGCCAGGTATCAGTGCTCGGCCAGCAACTGTGCAACAGTACCTGCCAGGCTCTATACGACATACTACCAAACACCAGCAGTCAGAACACCAATTCAGGTCAGGAGCACCTCCTCACTCTGAGGGTTTGTATCTAGGTACTGTATGGCCTACATCAGCAAATACTGTGGGCTGACCACACCCTGCTTGCCCTGGATATACATATCCCACCTCCACCACCAGCACAGATGGCTACAGTGCATAACATTACAGATACAGACATTACACTTTGTAACAGTGATATGGTATCCTTACAGCCCACTGGGCCAGTGGCAGAGACAACCCACAATGCTGACCCCTACACAATTGCTTTCTACAGACATCTCCAAGAATGCATGGCTCAGGCATTCCCATATATGGCCAAGACACTATCCACAAAGGGACAGCATCCTGTCTGGCGGACCCCAGCCATAGACAGATTGTATTACAGAAGATGTAAGCTACTGCAAGACAGAGCATCAGTCACTGAAGGGAGGGCATGTATGAGCAGCACTGGTAAGGATCTATTTCCCATCATACTGACTACATGGGCAATGTTGAGTGAGACGTCAAGCGTGACACTACAGATGACCAGGGGGCCTACCTGAGTTATGTTAGCAACCTGGTCAGGAGCCATCCTCTATGCCCATAGGTAGTACACAACACATATTTCACTGACACCACAGATAGACGACATTGTGGCGGACAGGTTCAGTGCAGGTGTCACCCCGCCCTCTCCCCTGTAATAAGGCATAGTTATCCCAGCTGACCCTAACCTCCAAGTAATCACAGATGTCCAGGTGAGAGACACCTGCAGGTCAGCAGAATACACGACATGGATGGGACCTGATGGTATCCCCAGTTGCATGCTACATAACCTCTGACAGGAGCTAAACACACATATAGAAGTGCTATGTTACACTACCTTGACTACAGGATATGTACCTGTACACTGGCGCACAGCACCAGTGGTTCCACTCCATGAAGGAGGCACCTCACCATACCAATACAATACAACACAATACATTACATTATAATACAATACTATACAATATGCTAATGCCCTGTGTCTACAGCAGCGTACTGTTCTGCTAACCTGACCATTGTGACACATGTGGTGTGATGGTACCTGCTGCCGTCACACAGTTACACAGGGTGACTCATATGGCATATTACCTATCTGACTAACATTCAGCAGGGGTATGTGTGACATGTACACATGGGGAGTCTCGCTTCTTAACACTGTGTGGTTTGTTGCAGGGTGTGTCCTATCTGTGAGTTGGAACCCGTACCTACACATGTGCACACTATTGCAGTGGCACAGACGACACACAGCAGACATTTAGGTTGTGGATGGTGGGTGGTGTTACTATGGTTGTTGGACATCTGTCATGGGTGTGACCTCCATATGTGCATCTGGGGGTGGTAACCTCTACGTGGGTAGCATATGTGTACTCTGTGGTGTTGTCAGTCACTGTGCATTGGTACTGTGTTTGGGTGCATTGTCACAGTGTTGTACATGTCACTGTGTCCTTCTCCATATCTGTTGCTGTCATGTGAGGTCCATACCATGGCATCCATTATGTGCTGTGGGGGGTACACCGACCTACATGTCCATGCCTGACTCACCATGTCTGCGGACACATACCATGTGCAGCTATTCCAGGGATAGTGTGCCACTGTGACTATCATTGGGGCCACTATTGTACACATGTCTGACCCTGCCCACCCCTGACACATGCAGTGGTGGGCGGACACTCACATATATGGTGGTTACTGGTGTAGGTGATCTGGAATGTGGTATGTTACTCCGGATTTGACACTGGTGTTCACTCCGTGCCTTTGTCACCAGGCACCTGTTGCAATACATCTGTACACATGTGCCTCACTCAGACTCTATATACATCTCTCTCTCTCTATACATATATATATGTATATAGATATGTCTATATGTATATAGATATATATATATATATGTAAATATGTCTGTATACATGTGCACATATATATATATTGATGTACATATTCTGCTGTAGATGTGGAGGGGGGGGCGCAGAGGGGTGTGGCAGGGGGGGCCAGGCTGTGTTGCAGGTCATCATATACAATCATACCTGTAGGTGGTCAGATCAGTCTGTCTATGTATATGTATCTACATATATCTATCTCTGCATGTGTGCATTACATAGCTATGTTGCTACAATTTTCTATCGACATCTGTCTATGTAGTCCTACATCTCTCTCTCTATGTATGTATACATATATGCATCTCATATGTATATATATACATATATATATATATATATATATATATATACACATACATATGTTGACATACATACATATCCATATGTTAGACAGGTATATCAGCATATTTGTCTACCTTACTGTATACACACACTAACATACTGCTAAACATACATAGCTGTGTAACCTAATTTGTACATGGCAGTACAACCTACAATCAAACAACATTGATATGTGCACATAGATGCTCACACATACAAATGTATGTACAGCCTTCACTGATAGTTGCTGTATGTCTCCTGCCCTTTACACATCTTCATATACATATGGATACAGACCAATGACACATTTGGAGGGTTCACAGTATGTACACCTTTATAGTATTACTTTACAGTACCTGTGTTTGTCACAGCTGCTTCTGCTACTGTCTGGCTCTCTGTCCTGCTGCTCCACTTCCCAGTTGTCAGCTTCCAGGTAGCTGTTGCTGAGGGATTCATTTCCGTCTGCTTAGTTGCAGTCTAGTCCTCTCTATCTCTCCCTCTCTCTCTCTCTCTCTCTCTCTCTCTCTTTCTCTCTCAGGGTGCAATGAAAGTATTGCATGCGTGGACATGGAGTACAGCATACTTTTGTAGGTATCTGCATATGCCCATGTGATGGCCTCTGCACCAATTGTTAGCCAGCATTTGCTAATTGCATGCAGCCTGTTGTGTACTGATTGCAGTTCTCACTGTGATTTCAGAACTGTGCTATAAAAGGGTGTGTGAGATAGGCATGGCCCTTTCAGATGTTAAGGGCAGGGACCATGCTGTTATGCTGTGGACAACGTTCTGTGAGTGTAAAGGTTGGTATCTCTCATTTTTCTCGGTGTGTTGTGGATTAACATTCCTCCATTCATTTCTCCAGTTTCCTGTACTGACTGTGTATGTACACTAACAACTACAACTACTACTATTGTTAATGTGTGTGTGTGTGTGTGTGTGCTTTCCTTTCACCTTTGCTTGCACTCTGTTGCTAAGGCTTCAATAGTTGCCCTTTACTGTCAGTACTGGTATGCCTGCTAGGTGTCTTGACTGTAGTGTGCTGCTGTAGCTTTCCTATTTTCCATGTACATTCACACCCTGGAATGCTTGCTATATCTGCTAGGGTGTTACAGCATGCAGTGTGGTCTGGCCATGGTGTGGGCCTTGACATCTATTAGGGTATGTGAGTATGCTGCTGAGCAGGCCCCAGAGGCTTTCCGGTTCATCAGTTATGTGCCTCATGGAATGGTACATATCAGTGGGGTACACCCATTGAACTGTCAGGTATGCTGCAGTTGTGACTGTGGGTTAGCATGGGCATATGTATTACTACGATTTTTCTGCCATGCAAGTGGTGAATACTTTCCAGACTCCATAGTTACCATTGCATGTGTTACACCTTTCTGCCTACTGTTTGTACATTTCACATGGGGTCTGTGGTACATCCCTGTAAGACATTCACTGTTGCTATGTCTAGGTCCTTGACTATGCAAATATGGTGGTGTTGGACCCGTCATGTGTGCAGATATTTGCAGGCTGTCCACATGTCTGCCTCATATTTAGTCAGTATCTCATGCACACCTTTATCTGGCAAGGCAGTCTGGGCTGTAGTCAGAATATGGTGACAAACATTCATGTGCCAGACTGCATACCCTTCCAAACATCCCACAAGGTGTAGACCCTGTTACTTTCTGCACTGTCTGCGTGTGTTGTACTGTTATTTGTAATGTGTCCCTGGTTTTGGGCCTTTGCCCCACATATTTTATTACTTGGTCCGGATGTGTTCCTGTAAGGGGTTGTGGGGTATGGGCAGTGCTTATCCTGCTGTGAGTATGTGTGTGTCTTGCAAGGTGCTATGGTGACATTATTACCTACTAGATTCCCACTAGCATGGCTGTTTCTGTTCACACACTACTATTATTGAAATCCACCATTTTTGTTTGTGATTCTAAATGTCATGCTTTGTGTACTACACATCTATATTCCCTTTACATTCATTCCTACTGTTACATGATATATTTACTTTAGCACTATGATTTTATATCAGAGTCATGGCTTAGTGGTAAGTCATGCAGACTATAGTTGCCAAGGTCCTGGGTTCGGGACTCACAGTGGGATTTTATTTTTCTTTGGAACTGAGTACAGGACCTGTCAATCACAGTGACTAAGGCACTTTTAAGCAGTTGTAACCGGGTTAGCGCTGGTTTGCGCGGAGCTCACGCGCACTGGCGGTTAGCTCAGCGCACACGCACACCCGCTAACAACCGCTTAAACGTGCTTACTCTTGCGCACACCCGCGCTATTTTCTTTGAAAGAAAAGAAAACGGGGAGACAGGAAAGTGGTGAAAAAGGGGTCACAAAGAGGGTAAGACAGTAGGGAAACAAGCTTGGGATGTGCAGGAGGGATGTAGGTTAGGCCCATAGCTGCCCATTTCTTCATCAGCAACAGCTGTGCATATGTATGTAATTTGGTGTGACATTTGAAACCTTCCACCCCTGAGAGAGGTGTCAGGGCAACAATAATACCTGTTGTACAGCCAATTGGAATTGATGGGTTCCATGTCCAGTAGACATATGTGCGGAATGGGCAGCTATGTATGGGGCGTAATTTTTGTGGGTACAGAGTGCCCTTTTTTTTTTCAGGTGAGAGTGGTATGTCAGGTGAAGGTAGTCGGTACAGCTGGGGAGGTAGGTTGGGTAGGTTAACAGACAAGACAAACAAGACGCATACAGGGGCGGTGTATGACACGTGTGGGGGGGTTACACAATTGACGGGGACGGAGGTTTGGATGTCCAGAGCCCATGAGCCCACAGATGGCAACAGTGGAACTGATATCCCCACCCATAGGCAGTTGCCACTGTTCCTTCACTGCCCAGGATGGGGCTGTGCTGGGGGCTGTGTAGGCGGGGCAACGGGCATGCCCGTTAGTTGCACCACCCGTGCCTCGAGCTGGCTTAGGGGCTCAAGGACAGAGTCCCGAATCTCCCTACGCACCACAGTCCGGACGCTACGGAGGGTGAGTGGTGGATCTCCTCCGGCCACACTTGCAGAGGGGGGGCGAGCCCCATCCCCTGCAGCGCTTCCACCCACAGGTGGCACAGGGCCACCGGAGGAGGGTCCGGACTGGGCACTAGTGCCAGGTGCACTCGCCATCTGAGGTGGGAGAGGTGGGTCCGCCGGAACCTGCCTTCCCTGTCGTTCTATGTTTTGCATTATGTCATGACAGTTTGGGTTAGTGACATATAAATACCATTCACAGTTAGTTGTAACAGCATGCATTAGTATTCCCATTAACCAAACACCCAGTTATTCACACCATTGAACAGCGTGCATAACACATGCATATTTTAACAGTAATACACAGTCCAACAACATGCAGGGTTGATTGATGGCAACAGGCCATCAGGTGTGGATGTATGAACAGGGCGGATGCATCAACAGACATGCAAATATATATGACCCAACAGGACAGACGTCCAGGGGTGGTAATTGTGATTGCACATACCATTTCACGTGGAATGGGTTATAGATGGTTAGAGGGTGGGGTAGATCAAACATAATATTAACACCTTCAAATACAACTACATATGCTGTACAGTTCTAATAGCTACAGTTATATACACACTACTGTTCTAACTACAGTGTCCTATATGTTAACTACTTAACCTTGCAGATGGGACTGTTACTGCAACATAACTCTACATTTTATTGCTGTTCATACACATTCATATCGAACTTTGTGCAGATACATCATCCTGTTAACTGTGCTTTCTATACTTGTGGACAGGTGTGGATGTTTGGTATATCAGACAATCATCCTATCTGCATATTTCAGACTGGGAGCAACATATCCAGATTTTGGTGTACACATTCCACATGCAGCAACACTTTGAACAGATGTTTCTGTTTGGTTCTGAGTCTCACATGCATTTAATTATGTCCTGACTGCAGTATAGTTTATTCAGGGGTTATTACTACTGTAGTGCTGTATTCCTGACACTTTCTCACACTCTCTCACTTGCTTTCATGTTACTAGTCAGACTGGTACTTCTAGGCTTTATTGACATGTTTTAACAGTAGTTATTACAGTTCTTTCCAGCAGTCTCACGTCTGTCATGTTTCAGTATTTCCACAGGGATATATTTCACACATGTGATTTCATCCTCTTCTGCAGCTATACTTTACCTGCTGCTGCAGGTTGTGTACTATTTTCTTACAGGCAAGGCAGTTTTATTTCAAAATATGTGTTGGACAGTCTCATGATTAGTTTCAACTTACAGGCTGGGAACTGTTGTAATCAGGCAATACTTGCATACACTTTCACACTGTGACTTGCAGATTTAATTTCTTCCTGGCTACACTGCACTCTTATGCTGACTGTCATACATTTATATGTCTTTACAGTTACTAGTAGTGGATTACTGACCTGCCTGGTGGCGCAACCGCACCAGCGTATCGGCATAGGCTCTGCGGTTCGCAGAACGCACACCTGCAGCTGTAATATAAATGAAGTAATATTGGAATACACATCTCCATGATTTCAGGTAGTTTAACTTTCTACAAACGTAATTAATTGATACTTACTCAGTGGTGGGGCGTTGGGTGATTGCCGGGCCTCCTGGATCCAAAGGTTCAGTTGGTCCTGCTTACGTCTCTTCAGGTCCGCATGGTAGTGACGGACCTGCTCACCTGTCCTAGGAATTCCTGTGGCACTGGTGAGTTCATGAGCCAACTGGTCCCACGCCTCAGCCTTGTACGCTCCCCAGAGGACCTGGCCCTGCATGAGTTGGGCCTCATGGTTGTGGACTAGGAGCCAGGCCATGTACCTGGACTCCTCAACACCCCACCTCTGCGCTCGAAAGCGACTACCCTCACCTACACCTGACATTCTGCCTGCAGGTCTGTTCTACAATCGTTTATGCTGTGTATTCCCACCTATGGGGCTTATATAGTCCGTTTTTCCCGCACATATCTGTGATTGGCCAATTTGGAATTGTATCAACTTCAGTAAACCTGCATTGTCATGCTGCAGTTTGTATTCATTCCTATATATAAGTTATTATTGCATTTCTAGGTACTGCTGTCATGGCTCAGTGGTTCTGTGCCTTGACTATGGTGTGTAGTATCCTGGGTTCGAACCTGACCACTGCTTTTTATTTTTCATGACTGTCTAGACATGCTGTGGGGTGTGTCTGTGTGAAGGCAGTTTTGATACGGCTTGCTCGACGTTGCCCGTCGGTTAGCTTGTTTGCGCGGTGCGCAGCTCCGCGCAAACGGGGTACGCTGGTTTAAGCCTTATTTGGCTATTGGCACGCATATGCCACTTAGCTCACTCAGGGGCACATATATTTAGCGTGGTAAACCACTGATCAGCTACAGGCACTCATTTTGCACCAGTTAAACCAATGCTTATCTACGGGCACATACCCTCACTCTTTTGAACTGTAGCTCAGCCATGGGCACATCTGGCAGTTTATATTCATTTTTTAGCTCACATTTATTCAATATAAATGGGCTATTACATTGCATATTACATATATTCAGGTTTTATGTGTTCTATGTGTCAGGGACTTGTTTCTTGCTTAGTTTGCAAAAAACATTTGTGTTGGGGGGGCTCGAACCATGAATGCCTGCTCTGCAGCCAGCATCTCTACCGCTTCGCTATTGCTTCCTGGCTTATTTTGCATATTTAGTTCTTATATGCTTTCCCATTGACTGCTAACTGTAGCTGCGCTACGGGCACGCCCGCGCAAACGAGCGCACTCACGGTTAAACATCTTTACAATTTAAAAAAAATATGACATGTTCATTTAGATTGTTTTATGTTTCATAGTCTGTAGGGGCATGTGTTGTGTTGTGTTTCTTCACATTTCCGTGGACTCTGTTGTGGGTGTCTGCTTTGGGCACTTTTACACTTCTGGGGGCGTGTCCGCTTGCAGGGCTCTGCCTACGGTCACGCCCCCTACTGTCTTACACGGTCCGTGTTCGACTTAGGTGTGATTCAGCATGCTCTCATGAATATGCAGAGCATGCTGACATCACTCAGTTTAACTGCAGCCTCCGTGTAAGAGTTATAACTCTTACACAGAGGCTTCGTGAATCCTGGGGGTAGTCTTTTGATTTTTTTTTTATTTAAATTAGGTATCCCACTTGTTTGGAAGATTATTTAAATAGTCACAATGCAAAACAGCATTCTGGGGTAAATGAGTTTCACTGCCACTGTAATTCATGAGACAGAGCTTGATAACCTACTGAAATTTTAAGGTAAAATTGCAAAAAAATGCAAAATGTCTGATATTTTATTTTTCTGTTGAATACATCCTCATTGCTGTGCAATAGTCAACATTTTCTTCTAGAAATTATAGTGCACTCACATCTTCAGAGTTATTTATGAATACACTACTAATTTCCTCAAAAGTGATTTCACTCTTGCTTTACAGTTATTTTTTCAGCTGGGAAGGTCATTTATTCTTTTTGATGCTGCTGCGTTCAGTAATTAGAATTATAAAACACTGTGCTTAAGATTTATTGTGCTGAACAATTTCAAAGTTATGATGCTGTTTTACTTTGGTAAATGCAGTGTTGTAACATCGGCCATTTGCAAAATGTTATCACAATATGTCCAATATAGGCATTTCTGTCATTTTTCAGAGCCGGGTAAAAATTCATTAGTTGAACCCAAGAAACTCATTTCACTTTTTTTTAATTACTTTTCACCTGACATAAACACTTTCTGCTGCCCATGTTCACAAAGTGACATAACAAAATTACTACCCACAAAACCTTGTTGTGTGAAATTTGAAAACACTTAAAATAAAGATGTAAGGTGCTACAATTACTTTGACAAAAAGTCTTGTAACATACATGCTTTGATTCATAGAAGGTTGTGTAGAAGTAATATACACTTGTGCCAGAACTGACCATGTGCAGGCTGTTACAGTATAATTTCAATTCATTGATTTATGCTGTGCTCAAGTGTAGCGAACCCAAACAATCATCAGAAAATATGTACAAATGACGGCATAGTGGCATGCAAATAAAATAGGGTACTAAAGTGAGGTTCTAATGATACTAAAATATAAAGAAGAACATAGTCATAATTCAGTCAACTATAAAACAAATTGTGCAGCTGTGTGTGTCTTACTATAGAAGGGCAAAGAACACCAAAAATGTTAGTGCAAATAGCAAGAATACTAGAGTTGCAGCCACTATTTGACAATTGTGCAGAGGCATAATATAGTCTTTAGTGCCACTGCTTCCCACAGGTACACGGAAGGTGCCTCCCACTGCTAATGTAAATGGTACCATCAGAGGTTGATTTATCACAGATTCACTTATCAGGAGATTAATGATCACGTTAAAGCTGATCAGAAGACTGAATGTGTCAAGATGAAATGTCTCTCACACACACACACACACACACACACACACACACACACACACACACACACACACACACACACACACACACACACACACACACACACAAGGTTGATTAGAACATGTGCCATTCTCATACTAGTGAAGACCAAGGTGTGTATAACTCTTTCCATGTTAGCTAGCCTTCCAAAGACCAAGTAGGTACATTTTGGGTGATTCATAGGCATCCAAATCTAGAACATTCAACAATTTCCTTAATGTATTGTTTCCACATGTGAAAGGTCATGTCTGCTGAAGCCATGACTTAGGATACCTGGACAGAACTGGCTGAACATGAGTATAACAAGACACACAGGCAGATGTGTTCTGCTCAAGTGAGGTATTGTGTTGAATATTTTGGCAGGGTTTAGGTATGCACTGTGCACCATTTTGCCCTCATCCATAGTTTTAGTGACCTTCTCAAAGAAGGTTAAAAGGGCAGGAACAGCCCTTAATGAAACCAAACTGGGTTGGATCCAATGTCTGTATGTTTCCTATGACTTTGTTTATCATTTCCATGATGTTTCTTCACATGGTATTGGATATGAGACTAGTAAGACCTATGGGTTTTTAGTTGTCCAGGTCTATCCTTCTTTGTGGAGAAACAGTTACAATTCTTCACTCCCTTAGCATGAAGCCTGCCTGGAGGCTATAGCTGAATAGAAATTCTAGTGGGACTTGCAGGTCATGTTTTCTGCTATTTAAGAGGTGCCTTGGGATATTGTCATGGGCCCATCTATGCTGTGTTCCTAGCCTTAGAGTGTGTATTGAGGACCTGCTCCCTAGTGATAGGGAGGGTGAGCTATGGTTAAGAGTATTTCCTGAGGAGTGATTGGGAGGAAAGGGATGTAAAATATGTGCTAAAGTTTTTAGCCAGCAGACTTGGTATGCCTTCCTGCTCAAAATAGGTCGCTTTGTTCACAATTAGTTTGACATGTTGTTGTGTGTTGTCCTAAAGCCTTGTGGTTGATTTTTTGCTTGGGAGGAAATTTTTACCTGAAATTTGGCTTTGGTAGACTTAATCAGTCCCCCAAGTTGGTTATTTAGATTGATGAGGGAGGTATTACCTTGCTGAGCATAGCCCTATCTACGTTTGGGCATAAATTTATTTCTTTTGTCATACAATCTATTAATGATGGATTCCACTAGGATGGCTTGTTTTTTGAGGTTGCCCTAATCTTATTTTGGGTAGGTATAGCTGTCTGTGCAGCTAATTACATGAATGTAAGGGTTTTTTCTATGAACCATTCTGCACAGATAGCACTGTTCTCTTAGTTTTGGGGGTGCTTGGAATTTTGCTAGGGTATCGCTTAATAGTAGGAAGTTAGCCTTAGAATAATTATTAAAAGTTTTAGAGTTAGGTGGGGTCTTGAATTTAATTTTTATTTCAAAGGAGACAGCTTTATGGCCTGTAGGAACTGATTAGTCTGTGCATTGCAGTGCAGGGGTGGGAGTGGGGTGGGGTGCAATGTTAAAGCCACCCATAAATATGTCATTGGGATGAATGGTGTAAGTATGTAATATGGGCTCCATGATTTATAGAGGGGGATGTATAGCTTGCCAAGATACAGTATGGGAAACTGATGATGGTAAGCTGGATGTGGAAAAGTTTAAATGTGGCATAATGTTTCATCATTTCATTTATATATAAAACAATATTAATCCCAACTTGCCTTCTGTATGCCCTCTTCTTCTTTTGTGTATACAAACTACCAACTTTGTACTTTTATCCTCTCTAGTCTGTCTGTATGCTTACATATTAATTTAAATATGCATTTTTTTCTCTCCCCTTAGTTTCTCTGAAACCATAACAATATTTACTCCTTTCGATTATCAATCCTTTCTTATCCTTAGCTCTCTCTCCTTGTCTCTTTCTCTCTCAACCGACTACTATTAACCTCTTAATTAATCAATACTGAACTTTTCATTGTCTTTCCTTAATGTTTGCGTCCCTTTATATAATTTTCTTTTCATTAATAATCTGACAACAAAGAATGGTTGTTCCAGCAGAATGTTTACTGCATAATATTCTTCAACTTCTTTAGTGTCACTTATTACAGTGTCTTACAGAAAGTATAGCTTACATAATAAAATTGTTCAGTATTTTCAGTAACTCGTGTACTAGCTGTAATGTTTTATGAAAGTCATATAAATAGTTGTACAATGTTTATATACTTTCCCAACCTACTAATGTGTATTTATTTATTGTGGCACGTACCTCCCTAGTCCTCCATTGAAAACAGATGTGTTCCACTGGACAACCTGATTACCAAAAAGTAAAAAAAAAATCTGCCACAGAACTGTGGTGATACCTGGTAAATACTGTCCAGCACTCGGAAAAGAATTAGATTTCATGCTGGATTTTTGTTTCACCCCAAGATGACTATTGTGCTGTGGATACATCTGAACTCAGTTCCAGTGTAGATAGAGCAGTCTTAGCCTAGTATCTCTTTCCAACATGGTGGGGAAGCATGATCAGCCGTCCAGATGTTTCTTGTGTGAAATGAAACAACATGCCACACTAACTTCAACAGCAACCCTCAGTAAAGTAAATGGTTTGACGATGTATTTGGCTTATTCATTCCCTTAATTCATTTTCAATAAAATAATTTTAAACTAATTTCATTTAAACACACAAACACACACACACACACACACACACACACACACACACACACACACACACACACACACACACACACGAGTGTGCGCGCATGTGTGTGCATGCGTTTATTTTATAATATATATTTGTATACGTTAGTGAATGTGTGTGTTTGTGCACATCTATCTATCTATCGATCGATGTATGTGTATGCATGTATGTATGTATTTACATTTATTAACTGTGAATATCCAGGTAGGGAAGTTCCATTTTCACTGGAGTTCTAGGGAGATAACAACAAGGAAAAGACAATGATATCAACAACAGGCAGTTAGAGCATAATGTTATCTAGATGAGTAGTAAATAACACAACAAATAGAAATTCAGATACATATGCTTTTTGCTGCTTAAGGAGACATGCTTTAGATCTAATGTGAAATGACTACAAACTAACTGAAATGACTGTATTGAAGAATTTTGGTTCAGAGAAAGTAAAAGTGTCTATAGCAACTGCACTTAACAGAAGAAAGGAAAAACAAAAGTAGAGAATTTGAAGAGAGAAGGAAATGTTACAGTGTCTAATGTGCCAACATATTATAGCCTGAAAGGTCTGACTGTTGGATATTCTGAAAACAACACAAACTACTGAGAAACACGTAAAGCTCAGTAAACAAGCAGCTTATTCTATTGCTAGTAAAACGTTTCACCTACATAAGGCTTCTTCAGGCAATCTATTTACTCAGTGATATTGAATCATTTAAATCATTTAAATGCTATTAGTTACAGTCACATGATCAGTATACCAAGTCACATGATAAAATGTCACATGATGAAAAGTTCACATAATAAAGGTAAAAATACATATAAAAGTTGAATGTCTACATTATGTGACTGTAACTGATGGTATTTAAATGATTCATTATCACTGTGTAAATAGGTTGTCAGAAGAACCCTTGTGTAGGTGAACACTTTAACTAACAATAGAATAAACTGCGTGTTTACTGAGCTTTATGTGTTTCTCAGTGGTTTTTAATGTTTCCATATTAATTTACTTGATACCAATGGATTCATTTCTGTCTCAAATGTTTTTGTTGTTTTACTGTTGGATATCCTCTCTGTCTTCTCAGATTTGCCCTGTTTTGATAAGCAAATCTGAAAACACCAAGACTTCTGGAGCTTTGGAAGTAGGGTCAGTCAAAGCAGGTCATTTTATATCTAAATCTGTAGAGTAAGTAACTCTTCCCTTCTAACTTCAGAACAAAAAAGCCTGCATGATGTTTATGCAAATAATGCCTTAATCTGCTCTTTGTATGTGAGCTCCAGTCATAAAAAGAGATCCTATCACACCTTATAGCTGCACGCACTGGCTGGCATGAATCAGCTTAATATTCTTTGACCTTGTTAGATCTGAAAACAAAGTCTGTCTCTGAACTGCTTGCTGGCAAATGGTAATATACTGTTGTACATGCAAAGTCAGGCATATTGGGGAAAAAGAAACTCAAAATAGAGTGCCATGTAGTCTTTATTACTGAGTCAGGTACCAGTCTTTCTTAAAGGAAAAAAAAAGAAAGCAAAAAATATAACTGAGAACAAGCATTTAGAGACGTGTGATGCTAGGTGATATGCTACCTGCCCAGAGTACTTTGCAGTAAACTGCACTAGCAATGAAAGGTTGCTTGTTGACATCCTGTGTTGTAATTTCCAGGTGCCCACCTACATAGACAAGTAAAATATTTTGATAATAGTAGGTAAAAAGCCTGATAACCAATTCAGTTTTCATAAACCTCCTTAATAGTATGAGCAGTGCATACATTTTCCAGTTCTTCTTATCTCCCATATTCTTCTTACAAAATGTTTTTCCACATGTGAGTGCACTGTGTTTTGAACAGTCCCATTGTTCCAGACTGGGGTAGTTACCTGCAGGATCTCCCCACTTTATGATAAGATAAGGATCCCCCCAACACTGTAGGGTAACAGTATTGAATTATCTGTTTATGACTATCTTAACTAGTTTATCTCTTTCAAAAGAGTGAGGCCATGATGGGGTACACCTGCACACCTCCTCACTTATGCCTCACCTACCTGCTTGATCCAAAACCTTCACTCGCCAAGCTTTAAACATGAAATGCTTGCAAGCATGGTGTTAATTTTTATTCTACTTAAATCAGTATCTCCATGGTATCTGTGAATAAAAAATATCAGTTCCTTACAGAATGAAAGAATGAAAGAAAGACACTGCAGTGAAACGTGTGTGTGTGTGTGTGTGTGTGTGTGTGTGTGTGTGTGTGTGTGTGTGTGTGTGTGTGTGTGTATATATATATATATATATATATGTATAGATAGATAAATATATATATATATATATATATATATATATATATATATATATATATACACACATATATATTTATATACATATACAGATATACACACATATTTATATGCATACACACACACACACACACACACACACACACACACACACACACACACACACACACACACACATATGTGACAGTTTAGAGGATCACCGGTAAGTCACCTATTTGCATGTCTTTGGTATGAACTTGGGAAACAGAGTTCCTAGAAAAATCTGTGTAAACACATATGCAACTCTCACACAGAATGCACTTCATCAGGGAAATAAACCAAAGAACCAAGTTATCAAAGCAGAAAACACTGCTGCATTAACTAAAAGCAAATCTGAGAGAAGAGGTCTTGTCTAAACAAGACAGGCTGCAAGTTATGTTTGAATAAGTGGTCTGCAGATGATAAAATAACTGAATAAACTTCCTTTTCAGTTCCAGTACATAGGTGTCTCTCTGGAGGAAGACATAAGAGAAAAAAGTACTTGACAGTTGAGTCAAGGAAGCAACGAAAGCCCGGCTGATCAGCAGAAAGAGTGAGAGAAAAGAGAAAAACTTATGAGGAGAGTGATTTTTGTAGGGATAACTTCACATCAGCAGTCGATATTAGTTGTACTGGAGTCATAGAGCTAATAGTGAAAGAGATGAATTGCTTGATGGATAGGAGTCTTCTTAGATAGGGTATATTCTGGGACAATGCAGCAAAGTCAGGAGTCATTGTGGTATTGATTTAATTGAGTTTTAAACACATGTAAACTAGACTGTAGTCTGATGTATGCTGGGATGACTGAACAGCAGTGTGCGTTTTTTGACATTAGTAGCTCATTGTACAAATAGTATTTTTTCAAGGACAGAAAAAGACCACTAAGAAACCAACAAATGAAAAAACAAAACCACCAAGGACATCGCTGTTGGAACTGGAGAAGTTTAATAATTAGATAAAACTGTACGCTTTTGTCTTACAGTTTAAAGGACTTCATCAGAGTAAAAAACAGGTGAAGCCAAGTGCATTAAATAAAATCAACCCACCAACAGAAAACATGATGGCACAACAGATTAATTACATAGTTAATTCAAGCAATGCATTCCGACCATGAAAATCCGGAATGATAGAACCTTACAGCCTGTAACACAGTGTAAAGATAGCTAAACATATTTGTATGCACACTAAATACTAAATAAAAATATATAAAAACTATATGGATATGAAAAATGTAAGCATAAAAGTATAAACATTGATAAATACAATAGTCGAATGATAGCAGCCTTAGTGTTTAAAACCCTGGATATAGATATAGAATCATTCAAACCTGGAAAAACAGAGGCAGTGAGCCTCAATTGCCAAATTAATTCCTTCAACTCAAGTAAAGTCTCAAAGTTAACCCCCCAGTGGAATTACCAACACTCTATCTATGATAAAAAAGGTAAACTTTTTATAGTTTGTGCAAACAGCAGTATGCCTAAAAAGAGAGGTAGTATTTTTCTTTTTGCTGCTATCATAATAATTTTCATGTATTCTATCTTTCAGCTTTCTAATGGTTTTCCCCACATAACAGGCATTGCATGAAACACAAGAGGCCAAATAGACAATGTGGGTAGAGTTACAACTGACCCTCCCCAGGCAAGAAATAGTTCTGTCAAAATTTTGGACCACAGTATAGGGTCCTTCATGGATGTACCGGCACAACTTGCAGAAACATGTTTGCATATTACTATATGACCAAAATGTTCTCCCCAGTGAAGACTCCAGATGAGTTTTAGTGTTTTTCCCTTAAGAATATACTACAGTCAGAGAAGTACCAAGACATTTTTGTATTCCATCAGTGAACACGATAGCCAAATACAACTTAATGGTGCTGGTATAAAGATAAGTATTGGTACTAAAGGGGATAACAAACAATGGAGTAATCTCATTAACCCAGACATTATGTGGGGTAGTCAAACTGACCCAGACATTATATGGGGTAATCTCATTAACCCAGACATTATGTGGGGTAGTCCCACTGATCCAGACATTATATGGGGTAATCTCATTAACCCAGACATTATGTGGGGTAGTCCTACTGACCCAGACATTATGTGGGGTAGTCCCACTGACCCAGACATGTGGGGTAATCTCATTAACCAAGACATTATGTGGGGTAATCTGATTAACAAGCAATATAACCGTGAACTCAAGTGAAACTGCAGTTCACAATGCAGAAATAACAAAAACAGAAGCAAACTGAGTAATGTAAATGTTTAATAAAACAAACAGTAATGTAAAAGTTTAATAAAACAAACAGTAACATAAAAGTTTGTTTTATTAAACTTTTATGTTACTCAGTTTGCTTCTTTTTTTGGATAATCTCATTAAACCAGACATTATGTGCGGTAGTCCCACTGACCCAGATATTATGCGGGGTAGTCTCATTAACCAAGACATTATGTGGGGTAATCTCTTTACTCAAGACATTATGTGGGGTAGTCTCATTAACAAGACATTATGTGTGGTAGTCCCACTGACCCAGACATTATGTGGGGTAGTCCCACTGACCCAGACATTATGTGGGGTAGTCCCACTGACACAGATATTATGTGGGGTAGTTCCATTAACCAAGACATTATGAGGGGTAGTCCCACTGACCTAGACATTATGTGGAGTAGTCTCATTAACCCAGACATTATGTGGGGTAATATCATTGGCCCAGACATTATGTGGAGTAGTCTCATTAACCCAGACATTATGTGGGGTAATCTCTTTGACCCAGACATTATGTGGGGTAGTCCTACTGACCCAGACATTATGTGGGATAGTCTCATTAACCAAGACATTATGGGGGGGTAATCTCATTAACCCAGACATTATGTGGGGTAGGCCTACTGACCCAGACATTATGTGGGGTAGTTTCATTAACCAAGACATTATGTGGGGTAATCTGATTAACAAGCAATATAACCACGAACTCAAGTAAAACTGCAGCTCACAATGCAGAAATAACAAAAACAGATGCGAACTGAGTAACGTAAAAGTTTAATAAAACAAACAGTAACATAAAAGTTTGTTTTATTAAACTTTTATGTTACTCAGTTTGCTTCTTTTTTTGGGTAATCTCATTAACCCAGACATTATGTGGGTAGTCCCACTGACCCAGAGATTATGTGGGGCAGTCCCACTGACCCAGACATTATGTGGGGTAGTCTCATTAACCAAGACATTATGGGGGGGTAATCTCATTAATCCAGACATTATGTGGGGTAGTCCCACTGGCCCAGACATTATGTGGGGTAGTCTCATTAACCAAGACATTATTTGGGGTAATCTCATTAATCAAGACATAATATCACCCTCATCCGATCCCTAATTAAAAAATTAAAACCCACCACCCTATCAGCCGACCCCCTGCCAGCTGAGTACCTTCAAAAATCAGCAGATACCATAGCCTACCCTATCTCCATCCTGATCAACAGGACACTAATAGAAGGTGCCATCCCGTCTATCTGGAAAATATCCCACATTATCCCACTCCATAAAGGTGGAGCTTCTACAGAGCTGTCCAACTACAGACCAATAGCCATTCTTTCACCATTAGCCAAAATAATGGAGAAGTGTGTACATAAGCAACTTATGCACTATCTCACCCAGAACAATTTGCTGGCTAACTCACAGCATGGTTTTAGACCCCATCACAGCACAATCTCCACCCTCCTTTCATTTACTAATGTCATAGAACAAAATCAGAACAATAACATGCTATCCTCTGCTCTCTTCTTGGACCTCTCTAAGGTCTTTGATATAGTCAACCACCAACTACTCATTCACTCTCTGAAATCTATTTCTCTGGACAACCATGTTATCCAGTGGTTCCTCTCTTACCTTAGCAATAGACAACAGGCAGTAATATGGCAGAGCAAACTGTCCACCCTATTACCTCTCTCCCTTGGAGTCCCTCAGGGTTCAATATTAGGTCCCCTATTCTTTTCTATGTTCATCAATGACCTCCACACTGTCCTCCAAAAAGCAACCTGCATTCAATATGCAGATGATTCCACACTGATCTGCTCTGCCTCCTCCCCATCAGAACTGCAAACCTTAACCCAGAATACATTTCACACAGTTGAACACTGGCTCTCTAATCGCAGGCTACTCCTGAATACTAACAAAACTAAATTGGTTCTGTTTGCCACTCCCAGTTGATCCACCCCACCCTCCATCTCCATAACCTCCAACAATGGTACCACTATTGCCCCTGACAACCACACTAAACTATTAGGGGTCATAATTCATAACAAACTCAAATTTGATTTGCATGTCAATAAAACTATTAAGACAATAAACAAGAAGTTTGGGTCACTATATAGAAATGATCCCTTCCTAACCCCACTAGCCAGGACTGCCATCACCCGCTCTCATCTCCTCTCCACCCTTCTATATGCCTCCTCCATACTCTCTAATCTGAATAAATCTGAACTCAACACACTCTCACGCTCCTATAACCACATTGCCAGATTTGCCACAAACTCCACATACAGGACCCATCACTGTGAAAACGTCAAACTCCTAGGACGGCTTGAATTACCCAATGTAATACTGGTTAACCAGCTTATAGTAGGACACAAAATACTCAACAAACCTGAAAATACTCCTGGACTCACAAACATACTAAAACCTTATAATAAGCCCAGGCCACTATGCTCATCCAACAAACTCCAGATCCAAACACACACAGCCAGCAATGCAGCTGGAGCCTCTGTCTTTGCCAACTTTGTTGGTAGAACATGGAATTCTCTCCCAGCCAACCTTACCCTGGAACCCTCTCTAAAGCTCTTCAAAAATGGCCTAAAACAATACTTTAGAACACATTGGCTCTGCCCCTGTACTAACCCAGATTAACTACCACTCTGTCTATCAAACATAAAAATTATTGTGTACATTCTCAACTCTTATCTAATTTGCTAATTGACGACAAATTATGTTTATGTAAAGTTACTATGAATATTGTGAGTTCCTTCCTATGGAGTGCATTTTTGTATATAATGTAAATTTGCATACTTTAACTGTTTTGCCTTATGTGTGTCTCTGGAGCTTTTCTCCCTGGGCCTCTGCTGAAAATGGGCATATATCCAGTTGGACTATCCTGGTTAACAAATGTAAAATAAATAAATAAATAAAATAAATAAAAATGGGATAGTCCCACTGACCCAGACCTTATGTGGGGTAATCCCACTGACCAAGATATTATGTGGGGTAATCTCATTGACCCAGACATTATGTGGGGTAGTCCCACTGACTGAAACATTATGTGGGGTAGTCTCATTAACCCAGACATGATGTGGGGTAGTCCCACTGACCCAGACATTATGTGGGGTAGTCTTATTAACCCAGCCATTATGTGGGGTAGTCTCATTGACCCAGACATTATGTGGGGTAGTCTCATTAACCCAGACATTATGTGGGGTAGTCCCACTGACCCAGACATTATGTGGGGTAGTCTCATTAACCCAGACATTATGTGGGGTAGTCTCATTGACCCAGACATTATGGTGGGTAGTCTCATTAACCCAGACATTATGTGGGGTAGTCCCACTGACCCAGATATTATGTGGGGTAGTCTCATTAACCAAGACATTATGTGGGGTAGTTCCACTGACCAAGATATTATGTGGGGTAATCTCACTGACCCAGACATTATGTGGGGTAGTCCCACTGACCCAGACATTATGTGGGGTAGTCTCATTAATCCAGACATTATGTGGGGTAGTCTCATTAACCCAGACATTATGTGGGGTAGTCTCATTGACCCAAACATTTTGTCTGTGTGTAGAATCAGTGGTTGCTTCAATAAAAGCATACCAATCCTGTTAATGTGCCTCCACTTGTCTCCTGATGCCCCTTAACAACTGGATAGGGTAGCCCCTGTGTAAAAATAGACAAGTGAAATAATGCAATTCTTTGTCAAAAATGATGTCATCAGATATAAGCCGGGACAGCCCAACCATCTGTCCCTTGACAACAGACTTTTTTTGAACCAGGGGGTGGCAATTATCAAAGTGGAGGTAGGTATTAGTGAAAGTTTCTTTCCTATAAATAGACAAGAAACAACCCTTGTCTGAATTTTTCCCCACTGAGATATCAGGGTAGTTAATGTTAGTGCCATTAATGGTATATGTAAACTTTAAAAAGAAAGTTGAATCCTGCCACTGCTGAAAAAAAAAATCCCACTGTCCTAAACTACCTTTCCATAGAATTAGTACATCATTTGGGTACCTATATTAGCCATGTGTGAAAGCCAAAAATTGGGGGATAAAAACAAACCTCTTTTCCCACATTGCCAGTGCAATATTGGCATAAATAGTGGTGCAAGCTGCACCCATAGCAACACCAGAAATTTGATGATAATATTCACCATCAAAGAATAAGAAATTATTATTCAGGGTTAAGTTAAGTAGGGTAGTAACCACTTCTACATCCTACGTAGATAGTGATGTGAATTCAGAAAGGAAGGAATGAAGCCCAATATCATGGGGGATGACAGAGAATTAGTCAGCTACATCCACAGTAATGAAAATTACATCATCATTAAATTCTAAGAAATTCACGGTCTCCAGCAAGTGCCATGAATCTTTTAAAATATGTGTAACAGTATTCAACACAGACTAACACTTAAACCCAACATCAGTTTTGGAGCCTTTGTCTGAATCAATAGTTCTCAATGGGGGATCTGAGCATTTTTATGTATTTTGGGGATAGCAAATATCTAAGCTAACTTGATTTTATTTAATGCACTTGGCTTCACCTGGTTTTGCTCTGATGAAGTATTTTAAACTGTAGGAAGAACTCTCAGTTTTACCTAATTATTAAACTTATCCAGTTCTGACAGCGGTGTCTTTGGTGGTTTTGTATTTTCTCAAGGATATTTACAAGGGTAGGAAGGATAACACCAGAGCAAAACTTTGGTTTGGGCATTTTGGAGAGATGGATGATGACATGGTGTTGTTGCGCAACCAAAGATTATGGCTGTGGCAAAGATGTGATACATTTTCAGTGTGGTCAAAGAAACCAGGCAAAAAGGCTGTCAGCAGGAAGAGGGGCATTTCTGATATTTGTTCTAATAGTTGTTTAATTTATTTCAGCTTTTTGGAACAGAAGTATAAGGGTGGTAAAAGGGGGGTGGGGTGGAAGGGGTTGAGTGGAGGTGGATAAAATCTTGTAGGTAGCCCTGAGGAGATATGGACTCAGCTAAAGTAAATATTGCCCCATTAGCATATTCTGCATTATTTGGAGACTGTACAATTACTGCGGTGGTGGTGCTGCGGTAGCATTGTCACCTCACAGTAAGACATTGTCCTGTTCGATTCTCAGCTAGAGCATCTTCTGTGTGGAGACATGCGTGAATGGGCGTACCTTCGTTGAAGGTTGTGCGTCAGGGCTGGCAACCCGGCACATAAAAATCTACTGCCAATCATTAGCGGACCGGAGTTCCGCTGTGGCGACCCCTAACCGGGAAAAGCTGACAGACACAACAACAATTATTTGACAGACTAATATCTAAAGTTGCTTAGATTACCTGAAATTGGAAGTCTACTGGAACTGTAAGGAGATAGCTTTGATGAAGTCTACGTGCAATGAAAGTGCTCATAAAGAAATAAGCCAGATGATTTCAACCTATAGAAGGATCTCCGTGAATGTTTATTAGTTTTTGTTACTTTTACATCGTACTAATAGTGGTCAAGAATACCTTAGTATTTAGGTTAAAACTAGAAGTATATGTTACAGGTCAGTCAGACAAGGATCACAGAATCTTAAAGGCTCAGCTTTCTCTGCTTTTTGTGCCTACAAAGAGATAGTTTTGTGCATACTTACTGCAATTTTTATTAGGCTCCTTGAGGATATGAATCTGACCCTGGTGTCTTAATTGGATTCCTGTTTCAACTGTTGCCATACAGAGACTTGCAACTGTAGCAGAACTTTAACGTCTTTGGTTATCCAGGGTTTGGCCTGGTTCTGTATACTCTGAATATTGAGAGAAGTGTTTATCCTGTATTCCTAATAATTTATTGTTTATTAGACCTAATGTATTGTATGGATATGTGTTGTTTAGTATAGGGGACCGGCTTATTGTTTTAAATTTACTTTTAGGATGTTTTTTTTCTTCTCTGATTTTGGGCAGCAGGTTATCCATGTGGGAAGGGTTTGTGACTGGTGTTGTAAGATTAAAGGGTTTGTGATTGGCATTGTAAGATTAAAGCCAAAGAAGGAGTGGTCAGTAATCAATGAAGCTAGGGTTTCTACATTGTAAATGATGTGAGCAGAGTTTGTAATTACTAGCTTGGGAAGAGTATGGCTACTATCTCTGAAATGCGGTCTCTTAGGGTTGTTTAGAATTTACATGAGGCTGTGGTCTACGAGGAAGTAATTTATGTCATTCTTAAGGGGACCAAGAAGATTAATATTGAAGTCTCCTGGAAGAAGCATGTTTTTGTAAGGATATGAAGTATTAAATAGCTGATTGTTAACCTGCTTAAATGTAGCCAGGATTGCTAGAGGAGAAAGATAAGTTGTGGTGAGATGACAGTTATTTATCTGTTTGAAGGCACCAATATCTTGCAAGACAGTTTAACACAGACAACTGACTGGTGCAAAAGCCATGGCCTAAAACTCAATGCCAGAAAAATGCATTATAATGCCCTTTGGGAGACTGTCAACCCAAGTTAATTACTCCATTGATAAAACACCCCTTGGGAACATATGTGGACAGCAATCTGGCCTTTGACCAACATGTAGCTAAGATAATAAGAACATCGTTCCATGTCACCCAACTTAAAGGTAAGGGTGTGGAATCTAGGTCCAAGAAACTTATTATACTTCTCTACTTGGCCTTTATCAGACCCATCATTGAATACAATACCCCTTTTGGCATGTAACTAACCAGACACTTGAAACAGTTGGAATGCCCACAAAGGTTTCTCACCAGCAGAATTCAGGGCATGAATACTCTGTCCTTCATTGATCACCTAAAGGCTCTGTCTCTGTATTCAGTCTTCTACGGGCTTCTGACAGAGGTTCTTTCCCTGACTTACAGGGCTTCCACAGACCCAGCCCTGAGGGATCTGTTTGCAGCACATGCACAAAGCAAACAGCACCAGAAACGCTAAATCCAGAGATTTGAACTACACTTGTAACATAAACAGAATGTGTTGGAGAGACAGGTATGTGCCCCAATGGATCCCTGGACAATGGAATAGGCTCCCCTTCCATGTAAAACACAGTTCATCCCTGACCCTATATAAATGAAATCCTGAGAACTGGATGGGAAATCATAAATTTACCCCTGGTCTGGCCCTCATGTCCCTTATGGACAGAGGTGGTCAATAATAAAAGGATTAGTCTAGCTAACACCCCCCTACAAATCACTTAGTTACCTCCCTACTAACATGTCTCCCCCTCATATAAATGACCATGATACTTGGAACCCAAATGGGTACATATTGACTTTTAAGGGGCCTAGTGGCTATTAGCCTTGTAACAACCTATTAACCTATAAGGCAGATTGGGCTGTGGCAATTAATGTAGTTACCTTAATCAATGAGGTTAATGTTTGAAATGAAGGCTATATAAAAAGAAGGGTACCCCTGTCTTTTCTCTGGGCGAGTATTAAAATAAATGAATAATCAGGAATGTGATGACTGAGGTAAGGGCCTCATATTTCTGCCATGATTTGTTATTTCAAGAGTGCAGGGAGTGAGCTAGAAGAAAACCATCAAGATAAACAAGCTAGCTGCCAGCATCAATTTGGTGAAGCCTCGAAGCGGGAAGGAAGCAACTGTTTAATAGGTTGAAGTGGTCAAGGAATTTGCATAGTAGAGGAGAACTTGAAGTTTGCATTCAATATTGTTTTTAAATGCAGTATAAATATTAATGGTGTTACTTTGAAAAAGAATCTGAAATATTTTGAAATGATTGTTAGAATTTACTTGCTTTTTAATGTATAATGGCTAGAGAGGAGTTATTTAAAATATATCTGAGTTACCGGGTAAGACAGTGAGAGGCATGTACTGGTATAAGTAATGGGGGAGTGGGGGATGGATGTAGTATGAAATACTGGAATAAGGTTTGTAGGTTTTGTGGGTGGTGATCTTGAAGTATTCTGGAAAGGTTTAACTAAGGTTTGTATGAAGAAAATACAGGAGGAAATGATAGGTGTAGCAAGAATTACCCCACATTTTTGTAGTTAATGTAGATGTTGGCTGATCTGAACTGCACAGACAGGGAGGCCCGAATAGTAACATTTAAATATGCAATCAGTAACGGTTGGCTATGGCTTTACAAAGAATAAGCTTTTGTATAGAGGTATTAAATTTTATAGGCTGATGAATAAATGTGTGTGTTGGAGGATTATTAGCATAGCTAGAATGATGAAATAGTACAGCTACAGTGGTCCCACTCCACAAAAGTGGTGCCACAATGGATCCCGGAAACTATCGCCCCATAAGCCTGACTAGTCTGGTCTGTTATGCTATGGAGTGTGTTATCATGGAACTCATAAACAAAGACATTGGGAGACTCCAGACACTGGACCCTACCCAATTCGGCTTTGTTAAGGGCAGATCTTGCCTCTTAAACCTAGTTGATTTCTTTGAAACAGTTACCAAAGCCATAGATGAGGGCAAGGTAGTCCACACAGCCTACCTGGACCTCGCAAAAGCCTTCGACACAATACCCCACTCAGGCATCATAAATAAGCTTACCAGCTTAAATATCAACCCCTATATCACAAGATGGGTTGCAAACTGGCTCAGAGATAGAACCCACATGGTCAGAATTGCAGGTGCCATGTCCGAATCCAAACCAGTTACAAGTGCCGTCCCACAGGGCTCATTTCTAGGACCTCTCTTGTTCGGTATATACTTCTCTGAGGTTCAGGCTAACACGGGGGGATTATGGCTGACAAAGTTCGCAGATGATTACAATCTGTGGGCCATAATCAAATCTCCAGCTGACACAAGCATCCTCCAAAAGGGTCTCACAGAGACGGATGCTTGGTGCCAAAACCATGGCCTCAAGCTAAATGCTAAAAAGTGCATAGTCATCCCCTTTGGGAAAAACAAGGTGCCCACAAATTACCACATAGGTGGTAATCCATTAAGTACGGAAGAAGTAATTAGAGATTTGGGGACCAACGTTTATAGTAATCTCTCCTTTGATGATCACGTTGCCAAAGTGGTTAGAAAGACCTTCTAAATAGCCCACCTTATCACGAAAGAGTTCGCATCTAGATCAAGAGAGGTCATTGTGCCCCTCTACTCGTCACTCATCAGGCCCATAATTGAATATAATGCCCCTTTTGGGATGTTCCTTACCCGACACCTGCAGTAACTGGACAGACCCCAAAAGTACCTCACCAAGAGGATTATGGGCTACAAACAGATGTCCTATGCAGCTCGACTAAAGAAACTCCAGCTCTACTCAGTTGCTTACCGCCTACTCAGAGGCGATCTATGGCTGACCTACAAAGCCATGTCAAACCCAGAATTAAAGGACATGCTCCACCTCAAAAAATCCAAGTCCCCTAGAGCTACACGCTCCAGGGACCTAAACCTCAGCACAAAAATGAAGAGGACATGCTGGAGGGACAAATTCATTTCCCAGAGGCTCCCCTCACTCTGGAATAGAATCCCAATTCATGTTAGACATAGCCGCTCGCTGACCCTCTTCAAGCGAAATTTGGACGCATGGATGGGAAATCGCAAATTCACCCCTGGGATCTCTCCTGTGTCCCTGCTAGACAGAGGCACAGTAAACTAATCTTAAAAGGGTACCTTCTGTGACCTACTTTACAGAGGCACAGTAGGCTAATCTAATAGGGAGGCGGAAGCCAAATACACTCTGGCTAGGCTTATAAATGCCCTGGGGCAGATAGCCTAGTATCTACCTATGAACCTAAGTAGCAGGCATTAGGAATGGACTTTTTATACATTTTGTTGGTCACGAGCTGGTTGTGCACAAGATGAAATAAGATTTGCATAGAGAATTTGAAGTTGTTACTGCTTTACTTGAGAATTATCCCTATAACTGCTAAGATAAAGTTGCATCAAATATCATAAATGCATTGTTATGAATGTACAGGCTTCATTTTTTTCTTTCAGCTGCCCCTGTTAGGGGTCACCACATCAGATAATCTGTATCCATTTTTTCCTCTCGTCTGCATCTTGCTCTGTCACACCAACCACCTGCATGCCCTCTCTCATCACAGCCATAAACTTTATCTTAGGCCTTCCTCTTTTCTACTTACCTGGCAGCTTCATCCTTCGCATCCTTCTCCCAATATACCCAGTATACCTCCTCAGCACATGTCCAAACCAGCACAATCTCATCTCTCTGGCTTTGTCTCCAAACCATCCAACCTGAGCTGACCCTCTAATACAACGTTTTAATCCTGTCCATCCTCATCACCCTAATGCAAATCTTAACATCTTTAACTCTGCCACATCCAGCTCTGACTCCTGCCTTTTTGTCAATGCCACTGTTTGCAACCCATATTACATAACTAGTCTCACTACCATCTTGTAGACCTTCCCTTTCACTCTTACTGGTACCCATCTGTCACAAATCACTCCAGACACTCGTCTCCACCCACTCCACCCTGCCTGAACTCTCTTCCACACTCACCATTACTCAGAACTGTTGATCCCAAGTATTTAACCTCATCCACCTTCACCAGCTCTACTCCCTGCATCCTCACCATTCCTCTGTCCTGCCTCTCATTCACACACATATATTCTGTCTTAGTCCTGATGACCTTCATTCCTCTCCTCTCTAGAGCAAATCTCCACCTCTCCAGGGTCTCCACTACCTGTTCCCTACTGTCACTACAAATCACAATGTCATCTGCAAACATCATAGTCCATGGAGACTCCTGTATGATCTTATCTGTCAACCTGTCCATTACCATTGCAAAGAAGAAAGGGCTTAGAGCTGATCCTTGATGTAACCTCACCTCCACCTTGAACACATCTGTCACTCCCACTGCAGATCTCACTGCTGTCACACTACCCTTGTACATATCCTATACCACTCTTACATACTTCTCTGCCACTCCTGACATCCTCATACAATACCACAACTCCTCTCTAGGCACCCTGTCACTCACATGCTTTCTCTAAGTTCTCAAAGACACAATGCAACTCCTTCTGACCTTCTCTATACTTCCCCATCAACACCCTCAGAGCAAACTTCACATCTGTAGTGCTCTTTCCTAGAATGAAACCATACTGCTGATACCTAATCATTACCTCCCTTCTTAACCTAGCTTCTAATACTCTTTCCAATAACTTCATGCTGTGGCTAATCAATTGTATCCCTCTGTAGCTACTACAGCTCTGTACAACACCCTTATTTTAAAAAATTGGTACCAAAACACTTCTCCACTCCTCAGGCATCCTCTCACTTTCCAAGATATCATTAAACAATCTGGTTAAAAACTCCACTGCCATATCTCCTAAGCATCCCCATGCTTCCACAGGTATGTCATCCGGACCAACAGCCTTTCCATTCTTCATCCTCTTTATAGCTGTCCTTACTCCCTCCTTGCTAATCTGTTCCACTTCCTAATCGACTATCCCACATCATCCAACATTCTCTCTCTTCATTAAATTATAGTACCTGTAACTTAATCATCATCAGCTTACTTTTTCCTATTTTCTACATGGTGTCAAGGTGTGTGCCAACTATCTCTGTTTATTCAGTGCCACTCTCCTATCTTTTTTGACACTCATGCCTGCCTGCTGCAAGTCTTCTCTCACACAGTCCATCCACATATTTGGTGGATGCCCTAGTTTCCTCTTGCCTTCTTTCTGTCTGTCCCAAATCTTCTTCACCAGGTTGTCTTCTGCTTTTCTGCACACATATCCAAACCATCATAATCTGTTCTCTTTAACCTTTTCTGCAATTGGAGCTACTTTGGCTTCTGTTCTTATGCCCTGATTTCTTTGTCTGTAGTGTCAGTGGAGATTTCTTACCCTTCTGCAGCTGGTGGACATAGTAGGGGAGATTGTTGTCAAGAGGCTGGATGGCTGCATAGACCTGTTAGAAACTCTCTTCAGGTGACTCAGTGCACTGTACCCATGAACTTCACTGGCAAGACCATCTGAGACAGAGACTAGTGGTCAGGGAGCTCAGGGAGGTATGTTAGCTCCCACTAGGTCATGGTTGGCAGGGACTGCAGTACACAACCCCATCCTATCCCTCTATCCTGGTGTTCCACTCCATTTTGTGTCTATGCCCACCCTGTTTGTTGCCCAATCCTCCCCATCAACATTGCTTTTCCTCTGATTGTCTGATGTATGCTTCTCCATTCTGTTCCCCTTCCTCTCCTGCCAATCTTGTCATTTTCTATGTTTTTGTTTTTGTGACCCTGCTATATATCCTAACCTGCTTACCTTCCTGTTACTGTCCTGGTTACCTTTGTCCACTCATCTTCTCTTTGTGTATATAAAACCATCTGTCCCACAAAAAAAAATTCCCCACCTTTCCCACCTCCATTTTGCTCATTCCCTTTGTTTTCACCTTATGTTCTACCTTTTCCTTGCTCACCCCTTTTCATCCCTTTCCTATATTCCCATTTTCAGTATTTAATTCAGACCAAAACAGACTAGCACACCTAAATTGTGACCCTTGAAGACTACCACATTTGATATTTTTTATTATCGCTAGAATTTCAGCAAACCAAGGAATAAAACAGAAGCAAGTGAGCACTCCAAAGGACACCACAGTTTATTCACAAAAGTTAAGTGCTTTCCTCTCCACTACAGAGACTTCATCAAAACAAAAAAGTAGCCTCACCCAACCAACTTAAATACACCCATTAATTGTTCAATCAAGCAACAAAAATATTTAAAGCAACATAGTAATATTCAATAAGACTTCATTCACCAATACACATCTCAAAGCCATAAAAAACATTAAATGCAAAATATTACATCAAATCTGTTCACTCATCAGTTGTTAAAAACATTTAAAAGTCCAATTAATTGTAAAAACCTAACCTTCTAAAACACTAACCTGAAATTTGATCAAGTTTTAAAACACTAGAAATACTTATGGTTTCATTTATACCTGGATACCTAGAGGCATCCATAAACAATTGCCATCTCAGTTCTAACACATCTAAATGTATGTCCTAAATACCCCCTTTTCATCTTCCTGGAGCTGCTATAAGACCAGAAATGTGAAACAATGTGTGGGGTTTTCACTAATATGTCTAAATAAAGCACTTGCTATTCTAGCATGCCTAATGTCACCTAGATGTTCACCCATTCTAATTTTTAATTTTCTAATGGTTTTGCCAATATAGAAAATGGGACATTCCTGACATTTAACCATATAAATCACCCTTTTACTATTACAGTTGTAATGACCCCTGATGTGCAATTTCTGTCCATTTACTTTAACATAAATGTCAGTTTCCAAACAATGTTGACAAAAAGAACATGCATTACATTTGAAATTCCCCACTTTTCTACTTATCTTGTGCAAAGGTCTTGCCCCCTCAAGGATATTCTTAATACATTTGTCTCTCCTATACTCATTTCCTGGACAATTTGTTCCTGATTTGGAAAGGCACAGAGGACAGCCTTAGGGAATTTTTTTCTATACATAAATGAAACTGTAGAGTTTTTTAAATTTACCTTTGAATATAACGGGAACATATAGTATATTTAGATGTTGATCTAACCATTAATTATGCCCAAATGAAATTTTTGAGTAAAATACACAGAAAAACAACTTTTTCCAATTCATATTTGGATTATGGGAGCTGCCATCCTGAATATCAAAAAAAGGGAGTGGTGAAAGGGCAATTGATAAGAGCAGCCAGGATAGTTAGCTCTGAAGCCGATTTTTTGGTTGAGTTGGATTTTATTTGTCATATGTTCAAACAGAGGGGATATCCTGATAGCCTTTTGGATGAATTAACCAAAGAGGTTATTTTGAAGTGTAAAGACGGGGTATATAAACCAATTTTGGGTTATGGATTTGTTTGGAACACCATCAGTACCAGACAAAGGGATGAGTTCAATTTGTCTTTGATTCTAACATATAATGGGATGGCTAATTCCATTATTGATGTGATAAATGACCACTGGGAAATTTTGCAGTTTGACATTGGTATAAGTTCTAAACTGGGGAAGAATCCCAAGCATGTTTTTAGGAGAGACAAATGTATTAAGAATATCCTTGAGGGGGCAAGACCTTTGCACAAGATAAGTAGAAAAGTGGAGAATTTCAAATGTAATGCATGCTCTTTTTGTCAACATTTTTTGGAAACTGACATTTATGTTAAAGTAAATGGACAGAAATTGCACATCAGGGGTCATTACAACTGTAATAGTAAAAGGGTGATTTATATGGTTAAATGTCAGGAATGTCCCATTTTCTATACTGGCAAAACCATTAGAAAATTAAAAATTAGAATGGGTGAACATCTAGGTGACATTAGGCATGCTAGAATAACAAGTGCTTTATTTAGACATATTAGTGAAAAGCCCACACATTGTTTCAAATTTTTGGTCTTGCAGCAGCTCCAGGAAGATGAAAAGGGGGGTATTTAGGACATACATTTAGAAGTATTAGAACTGAGATGGCAACTGTTTATGGATGCCTCTAGGTATCCAGGTATAAATGAAACCATAAGTATTTCTAGTGTTTTAAAACTTGATCAAATTTCAGGTTAGTGTTTTAGAAGGTTAAGTTTTTAAAATTAATTGGACTTTTAAATGTTTTTAACAACTGATGAGTGAACAGATTTGATGTAATATTTTGCATTTAATGTTTTTTATGGCTTTGAGATGTGTATTGGTGAATGAAGGCTTATTGAATATTACTACGTTGCTTTAAATATTTTTATTGCTTGATTGAACAATTAATGTGTGTATTTAAGTTGGTTGGGTGAGGCTAATTTTTTGTTCTGATGAAGTCTCTGTAGTGGAGAGGAAAGCACTTAACTTTTGTGAATAAACTGTGGTGTCCTTTGGAGTGCTCACTTGCTTCTGTTTTATTCCATATTTTTTATTATAAAATGTGGGCAAGAGTTTCAAGCAAATGACTCTGTGGAAAACATTTGCTAGAGGCATTAGACCAGTAACTCTTTAGTTCCAGACTGTTTAAGAAGAAGAAGAGAAAACATACTTTTAAAATGTTTTATATTGTAGCCAGCATATGAGTGGGCTGGGGTGGAGCATGCCAGGACAGTCATGCTATTGACTGAGGTGGTGTGGGTGGTATTTTTTACCCATCGAAGATGGCTTGCTGACAACTTAACAAATCATACAGATTGGAAAGTAATGTGTCTGACTACTTCTGTGGAATTGTTTAGACTGTAGAATTGTGTTGCACTAACAAGGGGCAAAACACATTGTACACCGTTAATTGTGCATCATGTTTTAGTACCATTTATTTTACTTTGGTACAGTGACAATGCATGGCAGAATATTGCGTTGCACTGAAATATTTTATGCTACTTTTACCTTTCAGGCCTTGTCTGCACTTTTCCAATAATGTTCTGTCTGACTTGAGGTATGACTACCATGAAAACCAGATTTTGCAGTTCACTGTAGGTTAAACCTGTCTAGATCCCACTGCATGTGGTTTGCTGGTTTGCAGAGTTAGCCTGGGAGGATTTCATAGTCTTGTTCAATGCCACAACAAAGCTGAATTAAAGATGCATACTTTGGTAATAACCAAGAATGAAACAAAGACAAACATACTGCTCCAGTTCCAAGGAAGCAGTTTGTAATCAGTATTCAGAAAAAAAATTGTAAGGAACTGAGGCATGGTATGGTGACAGGAATATTGCAGGCAGCTCCTTTCAACTCAAAGCTGTGGAACAAAATCAGACCTCTGCTTCTGTATGAACAGATTGATAATTGCTGATGGGGTGCAACTGCAGCACAGGCATTCTGTTTTGTTTGTTCAGCAATCTGCTGGTAATATTGCACTTTCTTAAATGAGTGCCTTTAGTAGCATAACATGTTAGTACCAGTAGCCACACACTCCTTGCTGCAGTTACTAACACACCTAATGTCCTAAATGTGTTCATTTAAGTAGCCTGAATACCACTTACAGCTTCTTAAATAAATGTTGGTACCACACTTACAACCATCTGCAGCCCACAGTCACCCTCCTTACACCCATGACAGCTGCCTTTTCACCCCACCATGTACCACATCCATAACCAGCGTGCAAGTCAAGGCAATACTCAGACCAGTTCTACACAGAGGGCTTTCCATTTATATGTGTTTTGGTCATCATTAGCTCTACCATCTGTATGACTGCTGGATCTGCCACTGTCAATTGTAACTCACTTTCAGAAACAGTTCCTCAGTTTGCATCAAAAATTGTTCCCCTATTCCACAGTGAAATAATTTGTAAAACATTTAGTTATAAGCTTTTCTAAGTAGAAATCCAGGATATATAATATTGAATCATATTGTTTCATCAATAAAACACTGGAAGCACAAAATGTTTTAACCACAGTGTCAGCTCTCAGGGTAAGATGTTAGCAGCTGTTTTGCATTTTCTCTGCTTGCTTCATATTTTGAGAGGCACTTTTCCATATTCTGGAAAATGAAGGTTGTGAAAGGTACTTTAACTATTGCATTCTGCATCAATATATCAGTCAAATAAAAATGTAGGTCTTTATTTCAGTTGATAAAAGCTCCATGATGTGCACTAATAGGGCTTCTATACTTTCAGTGTTATTTTGTTTTAATAAGCATGATTTATATTGCTTATTAAATAATGAAACAATGTATACAACACAAATAAAATGCTAAAACCCATACATATAAACCAAGGGTTTCTAACCCATATTAGTGTTGTTGCTTGAGCAACCAGTAAATCAGCACAACAGGATCCTCGTAGGCAAGCAGTCTTCCCAGCCATTACAATGTTTCTTTTGAGTCCTAAGAAACTCTCGCCCCCAGCGCTTCAACCCTCAGGATATGCTGCAGTCTGGCATCTTTTTTTTTCTAAAGGGCTGTTTAACTCAAACTCTTCTTAGCGGTCTTGCCTAGATATGATTGAGTTCTACTCATAGTTTACAGGTTAGATTACTACTGTTTAACTTTATGAGCCATTGTTCTTAAATTCTGTGCTACCACTTTATCTAGACTACTGTTAAAGTGCCAGGACTTGTATAGAAGCACATATATAAGTTATTTGTATAATATAACTTAGCGTATGCCTAGTTACATTATATTCTATCTGGCTTTTTATCGCTGATTATTTAGATACTGCCTAATTGCCATTCTAAAATCTACTCATGATTATTTATGATTATTTAGATATTGATATTAGATCTGTTTATTTAGTTTTTGCCTAATTGCTACTCTGAAGTATTTTTGCATACATTGTATATAACTATATCTGTGTAAAACTGCCGTTGCTTTATTTATACATGTATATCCATTGAGCAGTTTTCTTAACCTTTTCCTCTCTACTTCCTTTAAGCGTGCAACCCTCCTGCCAGTGCAAACCCCCCAGCTTCAGTGTCCTGCTGTCTACCTGATGCCCAGAGATAGTCCTGACTTCTGTAAAGTGTCTGATACCTCCTCCTGAGCTTGAAAAGAGCCTTGTCTTCCCCATGTTGTACAACCTTGGGAAGCAGGAATAGTTATTTGGAAGTATGTACAAAATACTCCTGCCTTCTTAACTGCAACAAACTCATGTCTTATTTTGTTTAAGTGAACGCTCCCTGCAGGACTATCAGCAGCCATAGTCTCTTATTATATTACCTCCTGTCAGAGTTAACCCCCCTCCAAATTGTCTCTTATAGTCACATTCCATATACCCTCCTTAGCCTCTCTCCTAAAACTCTCACCCCTGCTTTTAAATTCTATTTTATTCTTCTCACCTCTCCCATCCCCTAATCTCTCTAAAACCCCCTTTGGGTAAACTCTATTTACATTACCAGGAATGACCATTAGAGGGCAGTAGTACAGCCTTATTACCCGTTAGTTACTTTGCTTCCATAATTTAGCCTTTAAACCATATTTTGTCTCCTTCTTACCTCTGATACTCCATGTACCTATTCATTTACCTCTGAATCCACCCTTAGTCAGCTCTCCTTTCCCTCTGCTATTTTAGTCCCTAACCTCCTAGATACCTTACATTGGACTTACCTCCCAACTTACTGATTATTTTCCCTCTAAACCTGTCTTCTTGTCTGAACCCACTCCATTCGCCCTGCGGGCTTACTCCACTCCCCTTCCCTACCCCCAATTCCCACACACCCCAGTAGTCCTTAACTTATACTTCTTAAACCACACCCTCTCTCCCATCCTACCAATCAATGGCTCCAACCACTTACTCCACTTAGCTACACCACTCCTCTTCCAACTCACTCAGGTATCTCTACTTAAAGTGTTTTCCATACCTTACAGCATTACATTTCCCTCTCTTTAAAGTCTCTCCCACACTTACTATTTCTTTTATTATCTTATCCCAGTCTAACCTCCGTTGTATTCGTATAGGTATCCATAACAAAATGCAGACTACAACAAAAATTATCCTAATCAACTTAATACTCATAGCCACACTTATACCTGCCCTCACTTCAGCCTATCTCCTAACCTGTTTTGAAAAGGTGAATTACTTCCACCTTAACTACTCTCCAAAACAAACAGCCATTCACAATATTTCCCTCACCCATATTCACATAAACATTAATTCCACTCCCTGCTACCTGCTAGCTAAGTTCCATCGACTGACACACATTAAGTACAATAACCTCTTAGTAAGGAAAGAGAAATATCAAACTAGCTATCTATATATATATATATATATATATATATATATATATATATATATATATATAAAACCCAGTTTCTAAGCTAAAGAACCCCACCTTAAAATATGGTGACATCCACCCTAATCCCAGCCCAACCAATGCCTCCACAGTAAATATTCACTGCACCACACCCTCAATCCTTCCAACCCAGACCAAACTCTCCAACTCTTTACTAATAGGACATCTCAATATCCACAGTATTAACAACAAAGTAGCCCATCTCCATGCCCTCCTTGATATTCATTCCTTTGACATCTTTTGCCTTACAAAAACTTGGTTAAAACCTGGAACTAAGGATAATGAAATAATCCCCCCAGGCTATAACATATTGAGGCAAGACCACTTAAAACGTAAGGGTGGGGGAGTAGCACTCCTATTTAAAAATGGCCTACAGATCTCCTCTATAACTTATAACCCACCTCTGGACAGTAAGGCTGAAGTCCTCATCTCCAGACTTCAACTCAACCCTAGCAAATCCCTTTACATCATCTGTATCTACATACCCCCTGGCAATAACAGCAATACAATAGAAGATATTCTAAGCTGGGTGTTCTCAACATACACACAAGAAACAATAATACTAGGTGACTTCAATACTGACTGGAAAACTGTCGATACTAAAAACTCTTCCTCACATATTAATCTTTATGGCTTTAGTCAAGCTATTACCTCCACAACCAGAATTAACAAACCATCCAAAAAGAGAGCACCTTAGACTGGATACTTATTTACAAACATCCACAAACTTATAATGTTGGAACATTACTGATGATGTAAGCGATCATACTCTAACTTACATTATAAGACAAAAGAATGATATTTCTAACACCCCTACTTATAGGATCTCACGAACCAAGAAACACTTTAACCCTATACTATTCCAAAATGAACTAAATGCCTGTGACTGGAATCCTATAAAAATTTTCCCACTTGAAGAGGCTGTTAAATATTTTAACTCTAAATTTTTAGCAATCCTCGATGAGCACGCACCTAAATGATCTATTAGAATTAAGTCCAAACCAGCCCCCTGGTTTTCAAAAGAAACCAGACAGAAAATTCTACTTAGGAACAAATCATGAGCTAAGTGGAGAGCTAACAGAACTACCCCTGACCAACAAACTTTTAGACAGTTGAGAAATATAACAAAAAAAGCTATACTCACTGACAAAAAGAACTACTGTTGTAAACTACAGCAAATGCAACAAAATAATATACAGAAATTTTGGACTAGCATAAATAGACTCCTTCACCCTGGCCACTCTAGTACACCATCCCCTCAAGGTGCTGATCATAATGCCCCACATCAAACTGCCAACAACTTCAACACCTACTTCACTGAGACCATACAATCTCTAGCCAGTCAGCTTTCCACTGACAGCACAAGTCTCCCTACCTCTATACCTGGATCACTACCAGCATTCCAATTTCAACTCATCTCTATCACTCTCATCTACAAAATTATACTAAAACTTAAGCCTTGTACTCCTTCATCAGACCAATTACCTTCTGAATACTTGCAAAAAGCAGCCAAAGTAGTTGCCTTTCCTATATCCATCCTGATAAACAGAACCATTAATGAGGGAATCATCCCAGACATCTGGAAAATCTCCCACATCACCCCCCCTACATAAAGGTGGTAAATCTGACGATTACTCTAACTACAGGCCGATAGCTCTACTATCACCCTTAGCAAAAGTCATGGAAGAATGTATTCACCACCAGCTATTAGACCACTTAACTAAACACAACATACTGGCTAAGTGCCAGCATGGCTTTAGGCCATTTCATAGCACTATCACCGCTCTACTATCTTTCACCGACTCCATTAATAAGAACCGTAACAACAACATCCTCTCTTCTGCTCTCTTCATCGACCTTTCAAAGGCTTTTGATATGGTAAACCACCCCCTGCTTATAAATACTCTTGAATCTCTTTCTCTAGATACCCCAGCTATACTATGGTTTAAGTCCTCTTCATCGACCTTTCAAAGGCTTTTGATATGGTAAACCACCCCCTGCTTATAAATACTCTTGAATCTCTTTCTCTAGATACCCTAGCTATACTATGGTTTAAGTCCTCTTCATCGACCTTTCAAAGGCTTTTGACATGGTAAACCACCCCCTGCTTATAAATACTCTTGAATCTCTTTCTCTAGATACCCTAGCTATACTATGGTTTAAGTCCTCTTCATCGACCTTTCAAAGGCTTTTGATATGGTAAACCACCCCCTACTTATAAATACTCTTGAATCTCTTTCTCTAGATACCCTAGCTATACTATGGTTTAAGTCCTACCTCAACAATAGGCAACAGGCAGTTCTCTGGGAGAATAAACTATCATTCCACCTGACAGTCACCCTTGGAGTCCCTCAGGGCTCCATTTTAGGACCTCTTCTTTTTTCATTATTCATCAATGACCATCATGTAGCAATCCACAAGCCACCTGTATACAATATGTCGATGATTCCACGCTCATATGTTCTGCCAACTCCACTTCAGAACTACATTCACTAACTCAGAAGGTATTCAACTCAGTAAAGGTTTGGTTCTTGAAATGCTGCCTCCTTTTGAATGCCAAAAAAACTAAGCTCATACTCTTTACACCTACCAGTAGGTCCTCTCCTATAGACTTCTCAGTCAAATCCAACAACAGCACCCTTATATCCCCCGACTCTACCACCAAACTGTTAGGAGTCACAATCAACAATAACCTTAACTTTGATAGCCATATAAACAATACCATACAAACAGTAAACAGGAAAATGGGCTTCTTATATAGAATCAACCCCTTCTTAACTCCAACAGCTAGAACCACTATTGCCCACTCTCATTTAATCTCAACTCTTCTTTACGCCTTACCCATATATACTAACCTAAAAAAAATATTCTTCTCAAACTAGCCAACTCCTACAACAACATTGCCAGATTTGCCACTGGTAATGCATTTCGAACCCACCACTGTCAGAATCTAAAGCTGCTAGATTGGCTTGAACTACAAAACATTGTGATTTTTTCCCAACTTACCATTGCCCATAAGATCTTTTACCAACCAAAAAATATTCCTATACTCTCTAACCTCATTACCCCCTATAATAATCTCAATTCCCTACGCTCTTCTAGCAAACTGCTTGCTAGCATAAGCAAGTCCAATAACTTGGCAGGTGACTCCCTTTTCTCCAATACTGCTGGAAAAAACTGGAACCTTCTACCAATCGATCTAAGTCTACTACCTTCACTGTCACTCTTTAAGCAAAAGCTCAAAAGACCCCTTAAAACACACTGGTTATGTTCCTGCAGTAACCCTGACTAATCTCTTGCCTTCCCTACTTCTATCTCCACACTGCCTCTGGTTACCAAATTTTATACTGCTTACCCCTCTGTAAGCAGACACGGTCACTAGTAAGATTAATATAACTTCCAGTATTTATTTAATCTATCAATGAACTTCAAATTACCTCAAATATCATGTTGTAAAATGACTTATATTATCCTATATATTCAATCTTTCTTAGTGTAAGTTCTTCTCATTAAGAATCTTTTTTTTTTTGTATTTTAACTTCCTTTCTACTTTCTTTGTTATATAACTGTATATGATATTATTTTGTGTTACTCTTGGAGCTTTTCTCCCCGGGCCTCTACTGAAAATGGAAATATATCCAGTTAGACTAGCCCGGTTAACAAATGTAAAATAAAATAAAATAAATAAATAAATAAATTGTTTCTTATATATTAATTGAAATATTTTAATGCCGTTGACAAGAATATCATTATGTAGAGAAACAGAAACCAATATACATAATGCACAGGATGTAAGTCCTTAGCATGAGGTTAGTATACTTATGTGGATAAGATACAGGTCATATAGGTCCACAAACTGGAGGTAGGTATTTTCCAGTGGCATTCCAGGTGAGACAAAGGTGCTGTATTTAGGACTTATAGTACGTTTGAGCTCAGACACTCATATGGTATATTTGTTTAAATTGTAACATAAGTCAAGAAGGCTGGCTATAGTATATAGACATTTCTGTGAGTAAATCTATGACGAAAGAGCTAGTTAAGTGTACTTGAGTGTTTGCTAATAATGATTGTTTTTAATTGTAAACTAAACTGTTATGTATACTTAAACTGTCTGTAACTGGAGCTTTTCTCCTCAGGTCTCCACTGAAAATGGGCACTTGGCCCAGCTAGACTAACCCAGTTAACAAATGTCAATAAATAAATAAATAAATAAATAAATAGTTTAATGAAAGAGCACCATGTTTTGAGAGAGATTTCTTATTTGCTCACCCAATTTTTACCAATAAAAAGAACTAGCCCTAGCTATTCTTACACAAATCAAATAATATTTTTCAACTGAGTAGCTGTACCCAAGATACAACTGTACATTTAAAATCAAAAGCTTTTAAGATTTTATGGTGAAAAAGACCTACACAGACTGCATGGATTTAGATGCTCATAAAATATAAAGTACATCTGCAATAGAATCACTCCCACATTGTCATGCATAGGTTTATAGGTAAATAGGCATATACTAGGCTAACGACCACAAGGGCCTTTTTAAGCCTAGCCATGCATTCCAAATCTCTGACAAATTCTGATACCCTTGATAAGTGTAAGCATGGGCCTGGAAGATGAACTATTTACAGGTAACCTGTTTGCATCAGAGACATAGGTACCAAACCATGGATGAATTTCCAGTTTCCCAGCCGATTGTCCAAGTAGCACTTGAACTGGATTAGGGAGGAACTCTGCTTCACGTGGATGGGGAGCCTGTTCCATAGACAGGGCAGTTGAATGATTTTAATTTTCTCCGAGCAGCAAGTCTGTGGGAAATCAGGTAGATATTATGCAAGAGTGTGAATTGAAGGTGCAAGAAACTAGAATAAAGTACATTTTGGTAAGCATTGCTCAGTGGAATCATTAGTGCATTGATGGATTTTACTGCTGAGACTCTGCCGACTTTAGAATAATTATGAAAATGATTTTTTTGCTTATTTTCTATGTACTGAATACTGATTATTTTATTTAATTTTCAATTTAATAATAACATCAGTTTTGGCGACTGTTTTGCTATGCTGATTTTTTGAATAGTGCATCATAAGCAGTTTTTCTTGCATTGTTTTTTTTTTTTTTCATTTATATCCTGTTAAGTTTTTGTAAACATTGCTCAGGTCATAAGCACTTAAATTATAATTGAACTTGAACTAGATCAAGGAACTACACGGAAGAGGAATCCACTTATGAAGGAAGATCAAATTCAGCTATATAGCGAAATAAAAATGGGGCAAGTAAGAGAGTACTAGAAAATGATAACATTATAAAATTAGATGGTGGTCTTGCCTGGACCGATTAACATTTCAGTAAATGTGTTGGAATAGCAGCAGTTGGAGGCACTGGCGAAGTTATTTAATGAGCGGTTTACTGAGGAGAATGTAAGAAACACTGCTTTATGAAGTAGGAATAACGTGGCAGCTCCATGTTTAATAGCTCTGCCACACAGTTCCAGGCTCTGTGGTTCGACGTGGCAGCTCCATCTTTAATACCTCTGCTGCACAGCTCCAGGCTCTGTGGTTTGAGCATGACCTGTAGTCATGGTCTATAAGACGTTTGCACATTCTCCCTGTTTCTGCTTGTTTTTTTTATGTTCTATGATTTCCACTCACTGCATAAAAAGAATGTTGGTTGATTGGCTACACTAAACTGTCCATATTTATTGCATCTACCCTTGCCCGTGGTATAAGGATCAGTTCACTTACCCTGTTAACAAATGAAAAAAATGCTTAAAATAAGGGTTACAAACATTTCTTTACTAATTTGAGATCGTTAGCAGTGTTAAAAACTGGTTATAAGCTACTAGCAGAAGTAATACTAGTAATATTAGAAAGCTTAATATATAATAGTGTTGAACCAGAAGGGTATGGGTTAGTAAGAGGATGGAAAACTGGTATTGTTTTAGCTCTGTTAAGAAAACTTACAGGGTTACCTGGGAATTGATTAGTTGTGATAGATCTAAGGCATCTGACCATATAGTACACAAAACACTGACAGAGATTATTGCTGGGTATAGTTTTGGGGTGAAGTCTGAACATTGTATATAAAATGTCTACAAAGAGATCTGAGTTATCCCATATGTTAATGCAGTGTTGGCTAATAGAAGTGAGATAAAAACAGTGTGTCTCAAGTTTGCCCTCTTATCTCAGCTTTGCTTGAACTAACTACAAATGTAGTACTTAGGAGGATAAAAAACTGGTACAGGGTGTTGAGAGGGACATTGGGGAGGTATGCAGTGCAGGTAATCTAGTATTACTATCACAAAATCAGACTTTTGTACTGTGATTGGTGTACATTTTAACAAAATAATTAGGAATGGTGGTCTAGTTGCAAATAAAGATAAGTGTGACTGTGGGATATGGAGTGCAGTTTTAGGGTATTTAACAGAAATAGCAAGAATGTGAAGAGAGTATAGGTTATCTTTCAAGCAAAAATGTTTATAAATCAATAGAAGCTGTACCCATTATCAGAGAAGTTGGAAGCTGCATATTATAAAATATTTTTGTTTCTTTGTGAAGAAATTAACTCAGTTTAATAAAAAGAGGGATTTTATATAAAGATAAAGAGAATGTGAGTCTGACAATAGTCATTCTGGTGGTTTATTTAGTTTCTATTTAGATAGGCTACATGACATAAATAATATCAGAACAGTGGCATTTCATGGGGAGAAATATTAAAGCTTAGATAGAAAAATCTACTTTAAAAGAACACGGTGGTGCAGCGGTTAGTGTTGTCACCATACAGCAAGAGGTTTTCCGGTTCGATTCTCAGGTGGAGTGCCTTCTGTGTGGAGTTTGCATGTCCTCTCTGTGGTCGAGTGACTCTTTAAAGACATGCTGGTAGGTGTGTGTGTGTGTGTGTGTGTGTGTGTGTGTGTGTGTGTGTGTGTGTGTGTGTGTGTGTGTGTGTGTGCCTTCTCTGATGGTTGGGTGCTGGGCTGGCAACTCAACACCATAAAAACACTACTACCAATCAATCTGTGAACCGGTGATCTACTGTGGCAACACCCTAACTGGGAAAAGTCAAAGGACAAGACAGAAAAATCTACTTTATGAGCCGAAACAAAGAAAAAGACATATACTGGCACATGGGCAATGGTATGTCTTTTGTTGCAAGAAGATTCATCATTAGAAGGAGGCATGAAGGTGCTATTGCTAAGACAGTAATTGCTGCTGTGACTTGTTTATGGAAAGTTACTGGTGAAGGTCCAGATATGACAAGGCCTGAGTGGAATGGATATGATTCACTTCCAAAAATGGAGAACAAGGGAAGGTAGACTGAAGGTCATGTTTTTTTTAATGGAAAAGCATCTTAGATGCTTGGGCCTTAAAAAGAAAGTTAATAACTTGAGTAAAATGAAGATATTAAACGCTATTTATGGAGGTTTAGAGGGATGGATGATAACTGAGCAACAAAAGATTGGTAAGATAATAGTCAGAAGTGGATGATCTGGAGTGGAAGGTGTAATTGAAAAACATTTAAAGATATTTAAGATATAACTTGAAGTGCAAAATACAGCGATTCAGGTTTCTACAATGTAACTTAAGTTTCTTTCTTTTTGTTTGTTTTCATTATTTTGTGATTGATTTATTGACATGTTTACTTTAAATTGATTTATTGATAAGAATTTTTTAAGTATAGAGTGTATTCTGATACATTATTTTCGGTAAGTCTTATTGGATCTTTTACATCTACTTGCCCTACCACTAACTTAGCTAGAGGGACAGAAGGACAGCATCGCAGGAGGGCAGGGCCCCCCTTATACTGCACTACACTGTCAGTATTGGAAAATGGATCAAACTCCCCAAATCTTCTGATCTTCCTAGCATCAAAGGTAAGTGAACTATTTGTTCAGCCTCGACACCATTATGTCTTGTTCCTATAACCAAAATTGTATTCATTTAACATCAGCATGGCGGTGTAGGTGTGTAAAGACAGCACTGTTATAAAATGGCTTTCTCAGCTCCTCAGGGACTATGGATAGGAATGAGATGCATTGTGGGAAAGGTACATCCATCACTACTGCAGGTGATGGCATAACACCACAAATACTGCTAATCTAAAATGATATGAATTAAGGAATACAGCTATGGATGGTTGAAGCTCCAAGCAAATCTGTTTATTGTCAAGCAATTATTTGTTCCGTGAGCTGCTTTCTGAACAGATTGGATCGCAGGCTGGTCAGTTTTTACAATTAAAAAAGCATCACTGATGTATCAACCATATGTGATAAATTAGCTGGCGAACAAGCTAACTAATGGGGGTAAAAATGACCCTGTATAATGTTAGAAAACAAAGTGGTTAGAAAGTGCTGCTGGAAGTCAGTTAGAACAAAATTTAAATTCCTCTCTCTTAATAATTCAGCCATTAAAGTTAGTTGTCATAGCAAATCATTAGGGACGAAAGTACAAATTTAATCTTAAATTTGAGCTGCATATAAAAAATTTCAACAAAAATGTCTCACTGATGCAATTAAAGCTACCCTTGCCACTACGTATCTCCTCCCCAGTCTTCTTTATGGCACCCCCATCACTACTAATCTCCAGGATTACACAAAGCAAAAATTGAACAATACTATAATAAAGTAGCTAAATTTGCAGCAAATACCCCTTTCAGAACCCACCACTGTATAGCACTAAAAAGCCTAAATTGGTTAGAGCTGCCACATCACCTAACTTTAATAAATACAGCTTCTTACCACCTATAAAACTATCCAGCAGCCATCTGCTTGTCTGTCATTAAATACCATTCTGCACCACTATGTTCCCACTTCTTTATTACAATTCAATGACCAATAACTTCTCTCTGTCCACAAACCTATCAAAGCTGACTGGCATGGCCTATACTCGTACCATTTTGCTAAGGCCTGGAACTCCTTACCTATATCCATCAGGTCAATACCCTCCTTCCAGTCCTTTAAAAGCATCCTAAAATACTTATCCAAAGTCTAGCTCCATTCCTGCCCAACTCCAAGATAAACTAGATCACTAAATATGAAGAACTACCTAGACATACCTTATACCACTTACTCCCTGTTGTTCACTCAGTTCCTAACTTCAATCTATTTCTCTTCCCTAACTCTCTATGTAAATATGCCATGACCCAGTTTTTTCCTTCTCTCACTTAATATTCTACATCCTGTTTGTATTACAGTGACTTACCTTTAATTTTTCTAAACTGGCTAAACTTTCTCTAAACATTAAATTATTGTTATAAAAGTTGTATCTGTCTTTAATCAATATTGTCACATTATGTCTAATTTGGTATATTTATTTAAATCATAGATGTTTTGTACTATTTCTGATGATTGTAAAATTATTCTTCTTAAAATGTTTTGTAATACTTTGGAGTTTTTCTCCCCAGCCCTCTGATGAAAGCGGGCACCTAACCATTTGGACTTTCCCGGTAATCAAATGTCAATAAATAAAAGAGTCTGTGGACCACATAAATATGTATGCTGTTGCCACAGTCTGCTCTTTTCTGTGTTTAGACTGGGGCAGTAGATTTATTAACTACTGCAATATTTATTGTACTAGTGGCTGGTAAATAAAAGTGGCGAACACTTCAGTTTTCCATGACAGTATCGTGCACCTTTTGTTGCTGGTAAATAAAAGTGGCAAACACTTCAGTTTTCCATGTCAGTATTGTGAACCTTTTGTTGCTGGTAAATAAAAGTGGCGAACACTTCAGTTTTCCATGACAGTATCGTGCACCTTTTGTTGCTGGTAAATAAAAGTGGCGGACACTTCGGTTTTCCATGACAGTATCGTGCACCTTTTGTTGCTGGTAAATAAAAGTGGCGAACACTTCAGTTTTCCATGACAGTATTGCGTACCTTTTGTTCAGTTGATTCTTTCCTGTTCAGAAGATGAAAACAGTAATACCTGTCAGGGTGGGAAGTACTGGGAAAGAATGCTTTTTTATTATTAGCACTTAAGTGATAATTCACAAAATGGCTAACATTTTAGCCTAATATACTCATAAGTATTCTCTAAATAAAAGGTCACATACAAAATGCTACATATTTCGCATTAAAATATACAATGTTAAAGGAAAGTATGAAAAATACAGAGAAGAAAAACAACCCAGCCTCTGTTAGTCCATCTTTTTCTCTTCTGTAATGCCCTAATGCCCTACTATATCTGTTGCTGTTTCCTTACTAGTATTTTCACTCTAACCTCATGCCTTTCCAAAATAATACAACATTCAACAACTTCAAGTTGTTAGCAGCACCAACATCAAATACTCCACTGGAAATGTTTAGAACAGAAGATAATAATAATAATAATAATAATGATAGTAAAGTCTATTTTTTGCTTTTCCTCCCACACTCCCTTCATTACTACTGGCCCAGCCCTCATTCCCTGATTGCACTGGGTGAACCAGCTACTCCATGCCCCTTGGACTGATCCTGATAATCACTGGGGCTGGTCAAGGATTGCAGGAAATGGGGCATGCCATGTTTGAGTTTCTGTTCAGGGGGTTCTTACTTTGGCCTATCTTGTTTCCCCCCTCTCTTTTGTGGCAGAGTGGTATGGTCCTGGGGGGACTGCAATGTGGGATCCACAGTGTATTATCCTGCCTCCATGGCAGCTCAGCCAACACTGCTTCCCCTAACCACACCTCTTCTGTTAACATCCTTAGCCTCCACCATGTACCGTTATCTGGAGATGTCCATGTACCACCTCCCAAGATGGGCACACCCATCCCTCCCTGCCACAGTGTCAGTTACACAAGATGCTAACTGAACCTGGGTCACCCGGCTCATAGTCAGGGTTTTATCCCTCTACATCACTGGAGTAGCATAAAGTCCATATTTTAAATAGTTCATCAATGCCGTGGCCACAAATCAGTATCTTCTAGTTGTGTGGCCATGGCTTCTCTTCCCATTCCTGCCTTACCACCTTCTGGAATTCCTTAATGTACTGATCCTCAGCCATGTAAGGGCTTTGTGTCTCTCTGTCATTTCAATATTGATTTCTTAAGCATTAACTTTATTTTATTTTAGTGGTTCTGAAACTTCAAGCTAGAGGACCCTTTTTATAAAGGAAATATTTTGGTGGACCCCTATATTTTGGATTGTGTTTTTAGACTGATATTAATTCATAATTAATGTTAAACAAATAATGTATTACATAGTGTAAGTGCTTTTTTTGTAAACAAAAATGTGGTCATATGCATACATTGCTTTTGGGTCCCGTATCCTCACCCCCCCCCCCCACGCAGCCATTCCTATGTCCCACTATTTGGCTATTTCTCCTCAGTTGCCATAAACACTGTCCAAAACTCTCAGCATGCATACTTTTTTCTGCCTTACTTCTACAATGATTACAGATATTTGGATTTAATTTAAAACTTTTATTTGAATTTTATAACACAAACACTGATAGACATTTGCCAAACAAATCAATACAGTCTCACAATGAAAACAGACTGAGCATTAAAACTTCTCTGCCTTTGAAACACACATTCACTGAAACAGCATTGAAACCCACATTCAGAGAAAATGCATCTGCCAGTGGCAGATTAAGTTTACCTTTTGGGCTGATTTCAAATTATAGGCCCCTTACACACATTTTTAGGACCATGCAAAAGTTCTTTGATTCATTTTCCTGACTGTATAATTAAATTATAACATATGATAACTAAATTATATCACTTTCATAATACAGCACGACTTGTTAGAGTGTGCTTTAAATTTATAGTTTTGAACATTTTTCCAGTAAGCAATGAGACAAAGCATATGAACCAATAACACCAAAACTGCCCATTTCAGAACATTTCAACCATAAAAGGCCACTCAAACTTCTGTCATTACAATCCACCAACATCAGTAAATATGCACACTCTGCAGAAGTAAAAGTAATCTAAATAATTCCACATTAAAGAGATCTGTAAATAATGATGAGGTTGCTGCTAGCAAACAACTTTATATTTCAGTGTTTCATCTACAAATTCAGTGCCTGCTACCCTTGAAGAATAAATTGCCTGTTACATTAAAAAATGGTAAGCTGGTAATATTGAATAGGGAATGGATGGCAAACTGAAAACAGGTTCATAGTTACTAGGTATCTCATCCAAAGAAGGACATACTCAGGACTGCAGCATCCACCCACTTAAATTGCAACACAGTACAGTATCAGCAATCCATCTACATGCTGTGGGAGTAGAACCCACAGCCTTCTGCATCAAAATGCAAGTATATTACCTGTTGTGCTACTAACACTGCTTTAAAATTCTATAGCACAATAGTGATGCCATTTGCTAAACAAAACAGTTGCACATTGAAAACTGATTTGGTATGAGCAGCAGTAAAGTTCTCTTCCCCTGAAGCTCACAATTCCTTGAAAATGCACCTGAAACTCAGCTCCTTGAAAAATGCAGCTTGGTAGTTGGGGTAGGATTCAAGCTCTTGTTTCCTGTCCCTAAGGTACAGAGTTTGAGCCTAAGCAAATTCCTAACCACCTGCTAACCCTAACTAGGGCATTTCACTCTGTCGCACACACACCTCAACCTCTTAGTGCAAGAAATCTGGACAAAGCCTAAAATAAATAGGGACAGATTATAACTATTGCTCTCTTGAACTTAAAAATGCTAGAATAACAGGATTTGTGTTAGTATGCATTTTTCTAATCTAAATGATATGAAGTCTAAAACTGAAATCTCTGACAGTATTTAGCGACTTCAATCTTTTTTACGAGGAACAGATTTTTACATGGGGCAAAAATCTGGCATTCTGCAAAAACCTGGACAGTTGAGGAGTATGCTACCTACCTACTTTTATAAACGCTTGCGCATGCGCGCACACACACACACACACACACACACACACACACACACACACACACACACACACACACACACGCACACACCCACATGCACACACACACACACACACACACACACACACACACACACACACACACACACACACACACACACATAAACACCTGGCAGCCTCTTAGTGCAAGAAATCTGGACAAAGCCTGTCATAATGGGGGACAAAGGCCCAAAACTAGGGACACATTTCAAATATTGTTCTTATAAATTTAGAAACTGCTAGAATAACAGGATATGTGTCAGAATGCATTTTCTGAAGGATATGAAGTCTGAAACTCAAATGCATGTCATTATTTAGTAAATTTAATCCTTACATCATCCCAGTGATTTGTCAAAAGAAAGGCAATTTTTATGAGGAACAGACCAAAAATACAAGGCAAAAATCTGGACATTCTGTGAAAATCTGTACAGTTGAGAGGTATGAACCAGAACCCCTACCTCCCTCTTATATCCCCCATACCTCTCAACCTCTTAGATATACAGCAAGAAATCTGGACAAAGCCACAAATAATGGGGGATCAAAGGCCCAAAAATAGGAACACATTTTAAATATTGCTCTTACAAACTTAAAAAGTTGATAGAACAACACGCTCTGCATTAGTATGAATTTTCTGAAGGATATGAAGTCTAAAGCTCAAATGCCTGCCACTGTTTTGTGACTTCAGTCCTCAGTGATTTGCCAGGGATTTGCCAGAAAAAACACAATTTTATGAGAAACAGATCACGCTCCAGCGTCCTGGATTAAGTCCAGGGTTGAGGCAAGGAAGACAGCTAGTAGACCTAGCATGGACAGGTGCCAGGGTGCTGGGTCAGTAAGATGAAAGACAGGGGAGGAAAAAAAATTAGCAATAACATAACAGCCATTTCTCAACAGTGTGTCTGGGCTACTACATCCATCACTTTTCTGTCCATATTCAGTGCAAGCCACCTGCCACTAACAAATGCTCATTACACAACTACTGTAACTCCCTGCTCTGTTGCTTTAATTGTCTCAGCCATTGCATTCCAACCACATAATTTTACTCCCTCCTACATCAACTTATTTGTGATTTGAAAGGTCTGATTTGTGCAGCAAACAAGTTCTTGCTGAGTCCATTATTAGATGTATGAAGAAACCTAAGGATTTAATGCTGCAAGCATGAATATGAATGTGGCTGTGGCTTAGAAATCCCTACAGTGTGCATTCAGATTTGCATTTTTAATCATAGCATTAATGGCGGCTTGCCAGAGTACAGCACTTAGCCTTTCTTTTCACCTTATATGAGTAATACATATTCAGACTTTTTACTCTGTTCCTTCAGCATTTTGACTTGTCTGCAACATAATTTTGTAAAGCAGAATAATTTTCTTAGATTTTTGTGCACAAAAATGTCAGAGATAAAGATTCACACCTGTCTGACAGATAGTTATAAATGATTAATTGTACACCTGTGCTATGCACAGGTTGAATATTAACATTGCTCAGAGACATATACGCATTGTCATCTGACTACATCAAAACAGTCAAGCAAAGTGCTTACTCTGTGTTTCATTAAAGTACATTACCTGAGCCACTGCTCACATATCTTCTGACGGTATAAATTACACACAAGCGATCCACTGCTCACATATCTTTTGACGGTATAAATTACACACAAGCGATCCACTGCTCACATATCTTCTGACGGTATAAATTACACACAAGCGATCCACTGCTCACATATCTTCTGACGGTATAAATTACACACAAGCGATCCACTGCTCACATATCTTTTGACGGTATAAATTACATGCACGTGATTAGAGAAAAAGAATAACAAGGTGAAAATATGACCGTTTGGTCCACACCTCAACCTCTTAGAGCAAGAAATCTGGACAAAGCCGAAAATGATGGGGGGGGGGGGGACAAATAGGGACAGATTTTAAATATTGCTCTTACAAACTTAGAAAGTTGATAGAATAATAACTTTTGCATTAGTATGACTTTTCTGAAGGATATGGAGTCTTAAACTCAAATGTTTGTCATTATTTCATGACTCCAATCCTCAGCTATTTGCCAGAAAGGGACAGATATTAGGGGAACACACCGAAAATATGAGGCAGACATCTGGACATTTTGTGAAAACCTGTACAGTTGAGAGGTATGGTTTAGACCTGATGGCAAAGGAAGTAAGGAAGTAAGGGTGGCTGCATGGATTATTGAAGGTATGGATGGATAAAGGAATGGATGGATGGCAACAATTGGAACCTCTGTGGGCATTGCAATTATTGGTATGTACCTAACCAGACATATCCAACAACCGGAACGTCCATAGAGGTTCTTCACTAAAAGAATACAGGGCATAAGTAAAATGTCCTGTGCAGACCGCCTCAAGGCCCTATCCAGCACTCTAATGGACCTCCTGGATATCCTCAAAACAAACAGCAGCAGAATTACTCATTCTAAACACTTAAACCTTGCCTGTGATATAAATAAGACCTGTTGGAGAGATAGGTATGCATCCCAGAGACTACCCCATCTATGGAACAGGAACAGGAACATCCATGTGAAGCAGAATTCCTCCCTAAGCCAATTCAAGTGCAACTCGGACAATTGGATGGGGAACAGAAAATTCATCCCTAGTTTGGCACCTGTGTCTCAAAAGGACACAGGTAACCTGTAAATGCCCCTGCTTACACTTATCAAGGGTACAAGAACTTGCCCGACATTTGGGATGCATGGCTAGGCTTAAAAAGGCCCTTGTGGTCATTAGCCTAGTAAACACCTATGAACCTATATATGGTGTCCATTAAAGAGAAGATTTAAGACTGACCCTGGGAAATGTGACATTATGAAGATGTTTTGCAGCAGTGGAATGCAGTATGGTGTTTGATGGAATGAAAGAGCACAGATTTGCAGAGATATTCAAATGTGACTTGAACAGATGGAAAAAGTAAGAGCTGGGGGGTGAATAGCTGTATATTGTTAACGAGAACATTCTGGGGGGATACAATGGAAAAACGCTTTCAGTTGCCATCATATGTACAAAAGTGAAACAATACTAGATTTAATTTAACTTATTTATTAAAGCATTTGTTCATTTAGTGACCATGTAAATGCACTAGCTTGAAGAACTGTTTTTCAGGTATGGTATAAACCACGTATTCCAGCAGGCAGAGGTAAAAGAATCCTGCATAAGTTACAAGTAATAAAAATTGTAGCATCGGGAGGTTGCTTCGGTTTCCAGTTACTCAGCAGATAGATAACTGATATTTTAACTTCTTGGCAAATGTTTAGTTGTTGGAAATCCGTAGATGTACAGGAAAAAAAGAAAGAAGCATAACAATATTTCTGCATATTACTTTGCCTGTGTTGACAACCACCATGAGAGGTTAAAAAGAATCAGTGTAAGGCAAGCTGTACAATCTTATTTTGTTTAGTACGCAAACAAATATCCTGAACTTATTATGCAAAGTGTGCATGCTTTTTTATTTTTAGTTCTCCTTTTAGGCATGCTATTGCAAACAACAAGTCTTCTAAACACAGATGCCAGTCTGATTTAAATGAAATTTAAAATGGTGTTGCAGTATATAATGATGGGCTGTATCATGCATTATTAGTACAAGTGCGCACATCTACTGGTGGCAAGCCTTAATCCCTTACGAGTAACGTGAACTTTATTAATATGTGTGATTCTTCGTTTCTAAAATGGGTCAAGTAAATGTTAGGCAATGTTAGCGATTTCATTGAATTTTTTCATTAGAAAGGTTTGTGAAAATACTGCCTGTGGAATATAGGTAAGCAGATTGCAGGGTATGCAGAAATCCCAGACTCAGATATGTGGTCTGTGAATCAGTAAAAAAAAATCAGTAAAACAAAGAAACCTACAAGTTTTAACTTTCCAGATATATTGGCATAACTGACCTAATGGTCAAGATCTTTGTTTTCCATACAGAAAGTACAGACTTTTATCCTGGTCTCCAACCAATCCCGGTATAGAGGTTACATGTTCACCAGGTGTCTCTTTGGGGTTCCTCTCACCTCTCAAAAACCTACCATGTATTTCCACTTCAAACTCACCCAAATCCAAATGGAGTTATGGGCAGCAGCAGAAATGCTTTGTGGTGCCTACTGGGGAGAAGACTTGTGCAGACTAACCATTTTATGCATCAGCTGTGGTGCACAGTGTCATCTAGACAGGACAACATAGGTCACAGACTGAGCACTGTGTCAGGGCTAAATTCTCAACTGTGTAAAAATTGGCTCTAGGTAATTTGATCATATTGACTGGTGTTACCAAAAATGGACAGGAATATTTGCTAGTGATAAAAGGAAAAGGACTCAGCCTACTCCATCCTACCCCAGGAACCCATGGTCATGGTGGGTGGTGTCTAGCTGCTCCTATTGATCAGTGTGTGTGTGTCTTCCATAAAGCCCAGCAGCCTTAGATCAATAAGTTACTGGCCATCCGATTTACAATTCCCCAGCCTAGGTTACCTGAGATGAGCAAAAGTAAGATGCAAAACCAACCAACATGCTAAAACTAAGGATTCTTACACAGATTATAGGTTCACTGAAAAGATGGAGCTTGGAAGTGGATGACATTATGGTACGGAGGAGACTGGACATTCTGTCCATCAAGGAAAGAAGGTTGAAGGGTGCAGCAAAGTCAAAGTGGCGTGGTACCCTGATTATACTACTCAGGGGATGACAGACTAGAAATGGTATGGAAATTGTGGTGAGGTAGAGTGATGGTCTTCTGAAGACAGTGAGGGACGTTACCAGACTTAGTGACAGACTCATGCCAATCAGACTCCAGTGTAAGTAAAGGCCACTATTCACAATCTCAGCCTATGCCCCACAGGAAGTTTGTGATGGTGAGGAAAAAGTGCATTCAGACAGCAGTTGCAGGACCAGCTAGATAAAGGAGGACAACATGAGTTGGTATTGATGATGGGGGATCAAAGTGCTCATAACAGGATATGAGGACAACCTGAATGATAACACATGGTTCAGCAAATGAGACAATCACAAGATCACATACAAGAGTGGTCCAAATGCAATTCAGGTAGACATCTTCCTAGTAAGGAAAGGGGACTTTGCCATCAATGATTCTTCAGGCACACAGTAGAACAATCATCCCATGGTATAAACCACTGGTAGCCACAATCTGCTGGCAGCAGTTGTCAACAAAAACTTTAAGCTCAATAGATACCAAGTTAAAGATCTGGAAGTTGACTGGAGTGAAAGTACAAGAGTTAACAGAAATACTCAGGGCTGTGGAACTCCAAGAAGAAAAGGGTAGAGGTGCATTTGAAGAAGAACGGCAGTGCCTCATGTGTGAGGACTACAGAACAGATATGTGGCCAAGTCAGGAAAGGAAATAAGGTATATAAGGAAAGATGGTGGTGGAATGCAGAAGTCCAGGAAGTCATCAAGGAGTGCTTCCAGAAGCTTCTGAATGAAGAAAACCCCACAGAAACTGTACTGCCCCAGAAACAGCCTACGATGAGAGAAGAGGAGGAGCCCACCTTAGAAGAAGTAAGAATGGCACTAAGGAAAATGAAGTCAGGGAAAGCAGCAGGTCAGATGAGGTCACATCAGAAGTGATAAAGGTGTTGGATGAGACGGGGGAGAAATGGCTCCTGAGGTACTCACAGCAGTGTGGAGAGAAAGGCGTATCCCAGATGACTGCAGAATAAGTGTACTAGTGACAGTGTACAATAACAAAGGGAGACATTCACAAATGCACGTGGTACAGAGATGTCAAACTCCTGACACACTGCATGAAAGTTCTGGAAAGGGTGATTGATAAATGAATATGCAGAGTAGTAGAAAGTAAGGTGAGAGATGAGCAGTTTGGATTCAAATCAAGATGTAGCACAACTGATCCGATGTTTGTACTGAGAAAGATAGTTGAGAAGAAGCTAGAAATGAGAAAACAGTCCAACCAGACGTTCCTAGACATGGTGAAACAAGGTATTTGTTTATTTATTTAAATTTGTTAGCAAGAGTAGAGTTGTTGTTGTCTTTCGGCTTTTCCCGGTTAAGGGTCGCCACAGCGGAACTACGGTCCGCTAATGATTTGCAGTAGATTTTCACGAACGTCGAGGTGCCTGCTCGACGTTCAATCTTCAACGAAGGCACGCTGATAACAAATGACCAATTTCACTTTCAGCTTGGGAAAGCATTAAAGTTTGACAATTGCAGAGATATATTGCAAGAGGTAAAGTATAAATTATTATATAATCATTAAAAATAGACAGGAATTATATACAACAATAGGGATACACTTACATATGTGCAGTTTGTGTAGAGTTATAGAAACTGACGAGCAGGTTTATTAACATGCATTGCATAGCTACATACATTTATATGGAAATTAATATATCTTTTTATAGAGGGTTATATAGGTGGCTGAGAATTCATACCACTTAGCCTCTTAGCTCAAGAAATCTAGACAAAGCCAAAAATAATGGGAGGACAAAGAACCAAAAATAGGGACACATTTTAAACATTGCTTTTATACACTTAAAAAGTTGATAGTATAACCGGTTTTGCATCAGAATGCATTTTCTGAAGAATATGAATCTGAAACTCCACTGTCTGTAATTATTTAGTGACTTCAATCCTCAGTGATTTGCCAGGAAACTACTAATTATATGACCAAAAATGTGAGGCAAAAATCTGGACATTCTGCAAAAATCTGTACAGTTGACAGCTACGGCTGAGATTGCATTCAGCACAGGCCTAGAGTTTGAAGTACTGTAGTAGTAGCAGTACATTAGTATGACTAAAGGTTTAAGTAAGGAGGGGGTTTAAGCAGAGGGAAAAGGGAATGCATCAGTAAGTGCGGATATATGGCTTGATTTAGTTATGTGATTTGACATATTATACAGGTATTTACTGTTTTTAGGAGGTGCATCTTCAGCTGAGAATGGAAATTTGAGCAAGAGGATATGCCTTTAAATAAGGCTGGTATGGATTCTTAGATTTTATGACCTAGTGCAGAAAAAGGAGTGTTTAGTGCACGGGAATGTAGTTTGAGGGAGCTGTAATGAGTGTGGAGGTGAAGGTTTCTAAGCATGCAGGATGGGGAGACTCATAGGACGCTAGAGGACAGAAAGTTTGGATTTTAGTAGTTTGAACAGTTGCACTCTGGGAAGGAGGTCTGGTCTTTGACGGGAAGTCATTTTCCGTTGGGTGGTGTAGTGGTATTCTTCTTTTGGTGCCCGCGATGAACCTGAATATTTTATTGTTGAGTGTTTGAGTGAAAGTGTGACTCCATTCTTAGGCATTGCTATTAAGGGAAAGTTGTATTATAGTTAGGATAGTCAAATGTTTTTTCTTCTTTCTATTCTGGAGGGTTTGAGAGGAGGGGAGAATTTTTTAGCCCAGAATAGTAGTGGGTTTATTTTCTTTCTTCTATTGTCAAAGTGTAGGGAGACGCTGAGAGAAGGATCTAGAAAGAATTCCACATATTTAAATGAGTTAGTGGTTCCAACAGTGACATTGTGTGGTCAGTAATCTGCGGTGTAGTGGCAGCTTTATTTTTTGTTTGTCCTGAAGAGCATATTTTTGGTCTTGGATGAAATGAGAATAAGGTTATTATTACTGATCCAGTAAATCAGCTGTAGGAAGTTTGAATGAAGTTGTTTTTCTAAAGCTGTGAGGGATTTATTTAAGTGGCATAGAACCATGTCAACATCAAAGAACAAGAGAGGGAGGTGAGGAGGATCCAGGAGCAGTTTGTTGATATATATGGGGAAAAGCGAGGGGCAAGAGTGGACTCTTGTGCAATACCTTGATTCATATTGGCTTGTGGAGACAGAGAGAGAGAGAGAAACAAATTTAACACAGTGGTATCATTTAGACAGCTAACTTTTGAACCAAGGTAGGTCATCCGGGCTAATGTTTGTATCAAGTACATGTTGTAGAAGTAGATTGTAATGCGTTAGACTGCATATCTTCATCAGGTTGGAAAAGATGTCACTTGTGACTTGTTCTTTGTCCATCCCTAGTAGGATATCATCAATTAGTATCTATAGGGCTGTTGAAGCTCTCTAGCCAGACCAAAATCCATGTTGTTTGTTAGAGAGGAAGTTATATTCTAATACATATTTTGCTAATTGGGTGTGAATCATTTTTTTGAGGAGTTTTGTCAGTTTTGGAAGGATACGGATTAGAAAGTAGTGTGTGAGCTTGGTGGGACTGGGTTATTTGGGAAATGGGTTTGCTGAAGTAAGATTCCATATGTCTGGCATGGTGTTTTGTGTTAGGCATATATTGAATATATGCTCCCAGGAAAGATGATTCAGGCAGCCCTACAATTGTTTGAAGTCCCTGAAGCATTTTTAGAATTAGTGCAGGTTATGTACAAGGACACAGTGACACATGTGAAGTGTTCACACTCACAGAGGGCTTCCCAGCGAGAGATGACATGCATCAGGGTTTAGCTCTGAGCACACCGTTGTTCATACTGGTAATGGACTACATTATCAAACAGATCAGTAGGGACTGTTCTCTGCAGACGATGTGACATTACAGGCAGACTATAAGCAAGAACCTCCGCAATTGATTCGGGAGTGGAATGCAAAACTGAAGGCACAAGGAATGAAATTGAATACAGACAAGACAGTTGTCATAGCAGTTTGAAAGAGGTCAGAGCTTAAATCACAGGAGCTTCAGCCACCTGGCACAGACTGTCCGGAGTGGTGTGTGACAGAAGAGTTCCAAAAATGCTATAAGGTAAAGATGTACAAAACAATGGTAAGACCTGTATTTCAGTGTGTGTGTGTGTGTGTGTGTGTGTGTGTGTGTGTGTGTGTGTGTGTGTGTGTGTGTGTGTGTGTGTGTGTGTGTGTGTGGGCAGTGAAGGCAGAGCAGATGAGAAAGTTTAAGATGAAGAAGATGAAGTATCTGAGATAGGTGGTAGGATGCACATTGTGGGACAGATGACGAAATTACATAAGAGCAGAGCAGAAGCCAAAGTAGCTCCAATTGAAGAGAACAGATCTCACTGGTTCAGGTATGTGTGCAGGAAAACAGAAGATGATTTGGTTAAAAAGATTTGGGACAGACAGGTAGATGGCTGCAGGAAAAATGGACATTCAACAGAGAGTTGGCTGGATTGCGTGAGAGAAGACCTGTGATAGTTAGGCCTGACTGTGGAAGAATGTAGGAGAGAACTGAAGAGGTGACGACAGCTGGAGCAACATCCCACCCCCATCTAGAAAATGATGTGGGTGATGGTGACAGTGGTCATAGCATGGCTACTGCTTCTGGCACTGATTACTTAGGTTTTCATGCTAAACACGTGAGCCAGCATGGAGGAGGACCAAAGCAAATCTGACTGAGGAGCAGTTCAATGATCACTGCCACCTAAACTCTAACATTTATTGCTGTGAGTTAGGCATGCTAACTAGTACTGCTGTGAAATAGTCAACAGGCCACAAGAATAACATGTATTACACTGGTTCATATTAAGACAAGTTGCTCAAACTGTCTTCCTCAGAATGAGACCCTGTGAGTCCAGAATTGTCCACGCAGGGTTGGAGTCAGTGGCAGACGTGTTTGCTGTTGAACAAAACACAGAAATTTTCTTCCCATCAGAGTTGATTAGAGGAGGATAAAACACAAGATCTGAAAATGAGAAAATCAGTTTTAGGTGGTATGACAGTGTAAGAGGTTAATGAGGCAAGAGGTTGAATGCCGCACACAAATGACCACCATGAAACGCAA